>NW_028140145.1:0-34045 GCF_965202585.1 Thalia democratica | reverse complement strand
TAGAATCAAAATCTTACACTTCTTGCTTGTCGAAAGACCTACTTTGAAATTAGCTTGTTTGAAATACTTTTAGTTGTTTTGAGTTTTGATTAAACGAACAATTTTCCTAAAGACTGAATTTTTTACGCTGTGAATTTTTATACTGCGTCGATTTTACGTCACTGTTAATGGATTTATTACGTCACTACATTTCAAATATGACGTCACGAAACACTAGTTAACGAAGCCGGTAGGACTTTTATGGGTAGTATTTTATAGGCACTATTTATAGGTAGAATTGCTGCAATCAATTCTGCCCATAGTTTGAGGTGATGTCATTTAAATTATGGGTAGTAATTAGATGTTGCTGCAATTAAGTTGCTGCAATTAAATGAAATATAAATTACTGTCTAGGCCTTATATAGATATTATGGATAGTTTTTTTATTTTAAAATTTATAAACAAATAAATAAAAAGTAACTTGAATACACAAAAACCAATAGTTAGATTTATTTGTAAATTTATTTAAATTATATTTTATAAACTAACAGAAGTAGTGGCTAAACTTATTGTAAGATTATGGAAAGTTTTTTTTATGTAATATTTAATAAAAAAAAAAAAAACTTGAATACACTTAACCAATTGTTTGATTTAACAGTATATTTATGTAATTTATATTTTTTATACTACAGAAGTAAAGGCTTGGCATATTATAAATCTTTTGGATATTTTTTTTATTTTAGATTTTATAAACAAAATTAAAAAATTAAAGTCTAACAGACATAAACCAATTGTTTGATTTATAGTTGTATAGTTGTATATATGTAATTTATATTTAGTAAACTCATAGAAGTAGTGGTTTGGCCTTATGTGTTTTATTTTATGGGCACTATTTATGTGTAGAATTGCTTCAATCAATTGCGCCAATAATTTTTTCTAGCCAATACTTCTGTTAGTTTACAAAATATAATTTAAATAAATGTCCAAATAAATCAAACCATTGGTTTAGGTGTATTCAAGTTATTTTTTATTTGTTTGTTTAATAAATTTTAAAATATAAAAACTATCCATAATATTTATATAAGGCCTAGGCAGTATTTTATTTTTATTTAGTTGCAGCAACATCTAAATGCTACCCATAATTTAAATGAAATCACATCAATTTATGGGCATAATTGATTAAATCAATTCTACACATTTTCAATTTTACAAGTTCAATTTTATCTTTTTAACTGTTTAGAAAATCTTAAAATAAAAAAAATATCCAAAACATTTATAGTATGTCAATCCATTACTTCTGTTAGTATAAAAAATATAATTTACTTAATATTTTTAAATCAAACAATTGGTTTAAGTGTGTTCAAGTTATTTTTTATTTGTTTGTTTATAAATTTTAAAATAAAAAAAACTATCCAAAATATGTATATAAGGCTTAGAAGACAGTATTTTATTTTTCATTTAATTGCAGCAACTTAGCAACATATAAATACTATCCATAATTTTAATGACATCATATCAAATTATGGGCAGAATTGATTGCAGCAATTCTACCCATAAAATAGTGCTTATAAAATACTACCCATAAAAAGACCTACCGTTAACGAAGCTGTCGATACTAGCTTCAAGCTGTGATAAAGTTGACCTCAACTAACATATTTTTTTATTTTTACATTACTTCACCTTTTCAAACCGTTTTTAGCACTGTGTTTATTTTACTTTTTGTAATTTTTTTAGCTTTTTAACGTTTTTTATTGTTTTTATTGTCTTCTTTAACTGAAAAATAATATAAAATTTTGTAATAAAAACAAATAAGAACAAGTTGTACAGTAATCTTCCTTTGTTGTACCTACATATGTTTCTGTGTGTTTACGAATTCAACACACTTTAACTGGATTCTGTAAAAAGATAATTACTGTAATGAAGAATAGAAGCATAGAATAAAGTAGGTGTATATATGTTTTCATTAAAATAAAATATTTTCTACAGATAATTGTTAATAATAGGTAAAATACTTAATATTAAATCCGACTGTTATAAAACTATATGATATTTGTGATTATTAAGTCTAAAATAAGTAAAGTAAGCTAAATTACACAACAAAACAACAAATCATAATATAAACAAACAACTCACGTTAATGGGAAAGATAACTGATTCAAAATTTTACTGCTGTTAACTAACGAAAAAATACATTCATTACAACTAATAATTACGTCACAATATAAATGAGGTTATTTCAACTATTTAACTTGTATTGCAAAGTATATTAATTTAGTTTTTATGTTTGTAATCTGTTTTGAACAAAAATAAAACATTAACCAATAGTTGGTGTATCAATAAAATTTAATAAAACTTAACAATGATAAAGGCAATAAAAGTCACAGAAACTCGATGTAACATGTATATTATATATTGAATGCTTGTAATGATTGAATCAAAGTTATATTCAATAGGAAGCAGATTTAGTTCAAATGTAAAAATAAAAAATTTAAACTTTAAGAATACAAAACACAAAAAAAAATTGTTATTGAGCTTACAATGTACTGACCGATAATTAATTTACGCGACACACATAAAATCACAATGACTTAAATTAAATACATATTGTATTTAGTAATTATTAAAATAATTGATTGGTAAAGTAGCAGTCGGCTGTTTAAATTTAATACCCCATACAGATATTTTAAATATTTAATAAGTTAATTGTGTTATATATGAAAGTTAAAATGTAAAACAACACGTAGTCATATGCTAAGTTTAAACCTGCAGTTAAAAACCTACTAGCTCTCTTGGGCGTAGTAGGTAAAAAAGCACGGTTTATCTGTGATTTGAATACAGGCTTCCAATTAACTTAGAACTTAACATATAAAGGTGTGAAGAATTATAGTCGGAGGGTAAAGTGAATATATGAAATTTCGGAGAATAGAAAGTGTCTTGTGTGAAATAGATATAAGTAATAAATAAATAAAACTATATGTAACTTAGGATATATAATTATATTAATATATGTTAAGTGAATGTGTGTATGTGGAAGGTTAATGAATATGAAAGGCGAGAAGGCGCCAAGGTGTTATTTGAAGAAGAACCGTCGGTTGTGTGCACAGTTGTTTGAAATATCACGTCTTTTATTTAGTAATTGTTTACTATCTTCTGCAAAAACTGCCATTCGTTCAAGGTTGCATTTTTGGCAGATCTTGCTTACGCTGTTGATGTTATTGTTGGCGTGGTGAAGGTTGTTCCATTCCATTTCTGGTTTGGTTCCATACCTATCGAAATACTGCCAAACGAAATCTGACAATCTTGTGCTATTCTTTTTATTTACATGCGCGAGCAAGATCTGTCAAATATGCAACCTTGAACGAATGGCAATTTTAGCAGAAGATAGTAAACAATTACTAAATAAAGACGTGATATTTCAAACAACTTTCTCTTATAGTTACTTCTTAAAATTTTCAGTTTTCGTATAATTACTTAGAAGTTGTTTTTTTTTGTCAAAGATTAAAATTTTTAATAAAGTTTGTAACAAGTACCTCTTGTAGTTTTAATAACTACTGTTTAGTTTTTTAAAATTAATTTCAGAGTAACGTTTAGAATATTAGAAGAAGTATACTTTTAAAAACACCCTAATCTTTTTAAACTTATCGATTTATTAAAACAAAATGAATAAAATATTTTCCATTTTTTTTGCAGGACAAATTTATTATTTAAAAGACTTTACCTTATAAGTATATTAGTATTATGGTAATTTTTCAACAGTTAAAAAACAACTTTTATTTTAAGTATGTTAAAAAAAAGGTAAAAGGTTTTTTGAGTGTAATAGTAAACAAGCAGCTTTTTACTTCTACAATACTAAAATATTAGTATTGCCTTGGTCATTTTTAATACCAAAACACATGTCGTTAATTTCATTGTGCACATAGTCTATAAAAAAGTTACGCAGTAATTTAAACATAGTGTATTGGTAAATATAGATAGAAAGCGCAACTATTAGACTCATAGGTAAGCAGTGCATATTTGAAATTTCTAAACTGTGTATATGGTATAAGAGTACACTGAAGTTAAACTTAAAAAATAACCTTCAACTCGGTTTAATAATTGTAAATGCCATTAAATATACAGCTTTGAATTTAATCTAATGATTTTATTGATTTTTTTAGTAATAAAAATTTTGCAATCCTTTCAACTTACAATAAAGGTTGATTAATATGAAGAACTAAAGTCACAACTCATTGGAGTTCACTTTCTACTCGGTTATAATATTAAATGATTCTAAAGATATTAAATTTTCTTATAAGTTTAGTATTAATGATAATAAGTTTCCTTTTAATATATATAATAATTGTAATAGTAAATTGAATACACTAACATAAGATCTGTTTTGAACAAGGTTAAGTTTTTAGAGAATTACTTGTGCTTGAATGATATTGATTTATTTTTTCTTACTGAAACATGGTTGACTCCCAAAGTCGACTATGCCATAGTTTGTCCTTCTGAGTATAATATAATCCGTAACGATAGGAAAAATAGGGGTTGAGGTGTTGCTGTCCTTTAGTAAACTCCTTAAAAGTATTTGAAATTTAAAAAGATTTAATATCCATTAACAGTACGAATTTTGAATACATATGTATAGATATAATTTTTAAAATTAAAAATTAGACTTTTCTGTGTCTATCTTCCCCACTTTCTGCAAAATGTGCACTGACTGTTAAAAATGTAACTAAAATAATTAAAATACTTTTTCCAATTGACTATGCTTTTCACTTTCTTGGAGATTTTAATTTATCAAACATAGACTGGACAATTCCTGGCACAGACTTAAATAATTCCCATAAGTGTTTTTTGTCTTTTCACGGATAATTTTTTAACTCAGCTAATTAAAGGTCTAAATCAATAAAATGGAAACGTACTTAATCTGTTAGTTTGCAATAATTTTGGTCTAGATAGAATCATGTCTCATTCAGTAACTTTTTAATTAACAAATACGTGTGACCATAACTGAATTTCTTTAAAAACTAAAATTCAAAGCCAAAAAGTTATCAATGTTTAAAAAGATACATATTATTTTATAAAGGCAGATTTTGAGAATTTCAATAACTAAATGTCAAAATATATTTGGACTTTATTATTTAACAAGTACTAAATCTATATATTATACCCAGAAGGACAGACTATGGCATCGTTGACTTTAGGAGTCAACCATGTTTCAGTAAGAAAAAATAAATCAATATCATTCAAGCACAAGTAATTCTCTAAAAATTCAACTTTGTCTAAAACAGATCTTATATTAGTGTATTCAACTTACTGTTACAATTATCATATATATGAAAAAAAACTTATTATCATTAATCTAAACTTAAAAGAAAATTTAATATCTTTAGAATTATTTAATATCATAACCGAGTAGAAAGTAAACTCCAATGAGTTGTGACTTTAACTCTTTAAAATAATCAACCTTCATTGTAAATGGAAAGGATTACAAAATTTTTACGACTAATTTGTCGGCTCAATTCAAATCTCAATTAAACGTTTTGTAATACTTATTCCAAAAATAATTAAAGCAAGAAGTATCCCTAATCACATTAAAAAACTATAATAGGAAAAACTTGTTTTGTAGAATAAGTCAATACACCTAATTTTAAAAAGTTGTATAGTTACCCCTCTTATTTGACAAGAATTTAGATAAAACTTTGACCTTAAATTATGAAATAGCCTCACTTTCTTAGGCTTAATCAACATGAAAAGAGCTGTTTATTTATATGCATCAAATAAAAAAAAAAAAAAAAAAAAAACTAAAAATAGATAAAAAAACCTGCTAGTTCTTTTTATTAATTATTTATAATTATCACGTATATAACTTTTTTTTAATATGATAAACGTATATGATAAGTAAAGCAAAGAAAATAACCGGATTAAATTTTATTCAAGTTAGTTTGACTAAATGACATACTTAACTTTATGATTGTATTTGTACTTTAGCGTATATGAAAATTTAAAAAATAGTATACTAAATATTTTTCTACTTTTTAAATTTTCATTTGATAGCATTAAGTTGGTTTGTACTATAAATTTTATTAACAAAAATTAGTTATTAAAAACAAAATAAACAAGATAACTTTTAACTTAGCACAACATGGTAAACAGAATTATATTTTTTAAACAAAATTGCTGTAAACAAGATAACTTAAGAAAAATCATCCAAAAAATTAGTTGCATTTGATTTAAGGACACACTCAATCACTTTTTGTTGAAAACCTCCAAAATCAAAGCTACAATCACTATTACTAATACAATCGGTAGTACAAAAACCGCGAAAAACCTTATTAACAGTATAAACAAATACAGCTAGAACAACGGACAAAGCGAGTCTTAGGTAGAAAGTAAATTTACTTTCGAAGTCTGATACCGTTAGTTGCTTAGGGACCTTGTGTTGGTTGCTTTTTTTATGTGAGAATTTGAAGCTGCAACATCAGAAAAACGTTCATCGATCAGCCATGTTGGTAAATTTTTACCGGTAACACGGCTGGTGTTTTGATCATCAACTTTAGTCGAGCTTCCAACTACGGGTGGTGTTTCCACATAAGAACTCTCAGAACAGTGACCATTTTCAGACGAGTTATCATGCTGTGGCTTATTCATAGAGTCCACCTCAACTACTGTCTTGTCCAACTCTGCAGCTACCGCTTTCTGTTGACGATTTGTACCAGAGGAAGATGATAGATATTTAGTTTTACAGTCCGGAGAGAATTCTTGATTGCTTATAGTCAATAGTTCAGCATCTTTTGAAAGGATATTTTTAACACTAGAAGATGTTGTTTCAGTTTGTTGATGTTTCTCTTTAGAACGGGTAGCACAGCTGGTGTTTTGATCACCAACTTTAGACGGACTTCCAACTGCAGGTAATGTTTCCGGAGAAGAGTTTTCGGTCACACAAGAACTCTTGGAACTGTGACCATCATCAGATGAGATGTTTTTCACAAGTCGTGAAAAATCTAATGTGTCAATCTCATTTATTTTCTTGTTCATTTCTAAAACTACCGCTCTCCGTTGACGGTGTATACCAGCTTTAGTTGATAGATCAACCGGTTTAGAACGAAAAACAGGAAGGAAGTTCCAATTTCTACTAGTCGAAGGGATATTAACAGGATTAGAAGTTTTTTTAAAGTTAAGTTTTTCTTCAGCAATATCCAACTGAATCATTTTAATATTAGCTTCTGTTTTGGCAAGTTTAATTTTTTTCTTTTTAATACGAACTGAATCAATCTTACCATGAAGTTTTGCAGCATTCATAGATTTTTTTATTTGCTTTTCCAACTTTAACTTTTTCCTTTTCAATTCTGACACATCTAGGGAGCCTTCAAGCGATCTACCAGCTGTTACAACTTTGACGAATTTCTTAGTTTCAGCTTTCAGTGGTTTATTACTTTCAGGTATTAGTCCGCCTGATATGGCAGTCTCTGAATAGTTGATGTTATTTGGATTGTCTCCGGCATCAGAAGGTAGGGCACTAGTTTGCGGGTCACTATTTTCAAGTGATTTGTTTTCATCATCGGTTGCAGAACCTGGGTTGCTGATGACATTTTGTGCAACTGGATCGTTTTCAACAGCCACATTGTTTTCGCTTTCAAAACTTTCATCAGATTTCAATTGTTTTTCACCTGACATGACGACTTCAACTGGACTACAAAGAGCTGCAAAATAAAATGTTATAACTTTAAAAAAGTTAAAATTTGAAATCAATGGTTAAATTTATTTGCTCAACTTGAATATGAGGCCTTTTACTGAGTAAAATCCAATTTTTATGACTATAAGAAAATTGATGTCTTTAAAAAATGTAAATTTTACAACAAGCTACAATGTAAAGGAGTCTATTTTTGCACAATTCCTATGAAAACTATCAGTATTAAAGTTTAAGTACTAAGCTGTAAACATTTGTAAAATAATCTACATGAAATATTATTGAAACTAAAATAAAATGACAAATATTTGTAAACGTTATCAATATTTTTAAGCTTTTGAACTATTTAGTTTCTTCATTCAACAAGCTAAAATATACTTTATATTAATCTAACTAATAATTACATTACACTCTAAATTGATAAAAAAAAAACCAGGGAAGATAATAAAATTAACACTACTATTTAAACTAACAAGTTTTTTAAACATTTATTAAAAAAAAAACAAATGTTTTCACAATTAATTACAATAAATAATATTAAGAGACTTCTTTGTTGAAAAGCTTACAGACATTTAAAATTTTGTTAATTAAAATAAATGCTCAGGTATGAATATTAACCTGTAAATTTTGAATTTATTTATTTTTTCTTTTTTATGGTAAAAAAAAAAACTAAATTTATGCCTGAAATCTTAAAACATAATCACATTGCATTAAATAAAAATATATCGAAAAAACATGATGCTATTACATAAAATTTATAACCTTTGCTTGGTTAGCTTTCTTAATATATATAGATGTTAATTACTTGTACTCAACAAGGTAATAATTAATTAACACTTGTGGAAATTACCTAATACATTTAATTATAAAAACAAATAAACTACTATTAACATGAAACTCTAATAAGATTTTAACAAAGTGACATTTTCGGAATCATTAGTTTTATAACCTTCGAAGCTAAGTCTAAAATATATCGTTAATTACGATCTAATTTACTAAGTACTAACTATACAACATATTAAATAAAAAATTTAAATTAATAAATAAACATTAGTAAGTATGACTTCATTTCTCCGGACCTGAGCAAAACTGCATGTCAAAACTTAAACTAATGTTTATTTTTTTGAATGAGTTTCACACATAACATAAATAAATTTTGAAAATTTTCAACAGTCGTTGATTAATTTATTATTTTTGTAAATGTGTTAATGTTAGTGTGATGTAAGCTGATCATTATTTAGTTATAATTCTTTATATCTAAACTAACAGGCAATTAACAATTAATCTAATATTTTTTAATAAGCATTTAATTTAATTGTATATTTAATTTAATCGCATTTAAAAACTAAGGTTTAGTTCATTTTTTAGTTATATTTAACTATTATTGTTGGTAAAAATATATATTTATTTAGTTATAACATCAATAACCAAATTATACAGTTTTTATAGTCAAACTATACTTATTAACTTTGTTTATTTTTTATATTGAAGCAGATTATTGCACGTCTTTTGACATGATTTATTTTCTCAATATTCTAGCTTTGGTTTTTTATTTTACTAAAAACTAACATATCAATTTAAAGCTATTTAGCCACGACATCAAAACAATAATGTTTAAACATTTAACTTTATTCAGAATTCAACATATGATACTTTACATTGTTTTGTTCTAAAATATACTTTAAGTATACTTATGTTTAATTCTATAAATTTTTAATAACTAAATTTGTAATTTTAACAGTTAAATCAAATTTTTTAAACCTTCATTTCATTCTTAAGTATTTTTTTACCAATTGTTAGCACTATCTAAATAAATATATATATATATAACTCAGCTGTTTAGTTTTTAGTATTTTTAAATCTTTTCTCTAACCTCTAATTTATTTTTTCTTAAAGTTTTAACCAAATTCAAACACAAACACTATCTGCAATTTTAATTGATATACTTGATTAAAACTTTTTAGTACTTGTTTTAAACTTTTAACTTGTTTTGTTTTATATTAAACTTTTAGCCAATAATTAATGTCTACTACTACTTTTTGCATGAATCAATAGTTTTTTTTTCCATTCTATTTATTTATATTCTTGTGATTTTTTAGCGAGACACTACTGTTTATAAATTTAAAATTATATTGATAAGTAAACTAAAAAGTGTAATAAATATTTTAAAATAATATTTCAAATGTATACATTTGTTTAAATTCTACCAAACAATAGTTTTAACACTTTAATAGACACTTCAATCATTTATAAAAGTCATTATTGAAATCATTTTAAATAAAACTGAATGTCTAAAAAAGTCAAATATGTGCTACCTCACTTTGCAAATCAAACAAAAGATTAAAAAATAGTCAAAAAAATTTATTAAATTCTTTTATTAATTGACAAGTATTTTCCTTAGTTTTATATTTTTTAAATTTTCTCATATCATAATATATGTCGAGCCAGTAGTTAAAATGCTTAAATCTTGAATATTGAACTTAATTTTTATCGGTTTTGTTTTCAAGTAAGTTTATATTCAAAGTTTCAACAGTAGAAAACAATAATCGGTATTTCTATTTCAGCTAATTTCTAAAAATAATGCATAAAAATTCATAAAAAAGCGTCTTCGGCAGGTATTGAACCTTTCTAACTAAAACCAATTAGGTTTATATTTAATCGCATAAAAACTTGGCTATTATAAGTCATGTAAATTTTTAAATATTTTATATTATGTTTTATTTTTTCCACGTAACTGAACTAAAAATGATTAGGTTTTTTTGTATAGTGTAAGTTTTACTTAAATGATTTTTGAAAAGCTCAATAAAAATAATAACAATATACAAACTTAATTGGATAGTTTTATTAGCACACGAATTAAAAAAAACATTGTAAAAAAACTTGATAGGTTTAAAAAAAAGTCTTAAAATATGTTTGAAGCCATTGAAAGTTCATTGTAGATTCATTTAATCGTTTGTTCATGTACACCTGAAATATTACTTTCGTCAAGCTTCTTAAAAAACTATTTTAGTTAGTCAATTAAATAAGAGTTATTAAAATAAGTTTTTCAGTAATTTTGTTCTTAAAAATGATTTAACTAATTTCTAATGAAACTTTGTGTCTTAGAACTAAAATAAATAAAACTAAAAAATCATGTTTTAACTACAAGTTATCATTTATTAAAAACAAAAAAGCCACAAAAATGATTGTTTAATAAATGTATTTAACATGTTTAAAACTTTAATTTTACTAGAGGTATCAAACACTACCTAAGAAAACCAAACAAAAAGCTAAGTAAACTTTCATAAAAACTCTTTAAAAATAATTCTTGTCTCAATAAAGTATAATTATGTTTTATTAATAACAAAAAATGTTAAAAATTTTATTACACTTTGTTCAAAAAGTAAACGAATGAAAATATTTATTAGAATTATAGTTAAATAGATTCTAAATAGATTTGATTAGTTTTACGATAGACTTAAATGTTTTTTTTACAGTTTAGCAATAAACTAAACACTAACCGAGTTAATATGACATCACAATGATTTAAACAAGCGGATATGATGCTTGAGTGGCGATTCTACAGTTGTTTTGCATATCACGTGACATCTTGATGTATCCCTTCTCACCCCACGATGATCCCCAACTATGAAAAAATTGTTTAAATTGGACTTTGCATATATAAAAACCGTTTATGCTTTTACTTCTCATGGCTCTTTATTCTTAATCACTTTATGTTTTTAATAAAATAAGTCAAGTCTTAACTTCTTTATAAAATTATAAAACTACATATAACTTTTCACAATATAAGTTTAAACGTTTGTTAACAAAAGATCCTAGCTAAACAGGTTCACTGGAATAAATAATAATAACAAATTATACAGTTTCGTTCAGTAATGTAATAAAAGAAGGATACTGTATAATTTGTTATTGTTTTAAATACTCAGTTTTCAGATTTATCTTACCTGTTCTTGAAAATCCCGAAGTTTTGCAGCAGGCGAACAGGTCGAACAGAAGATGCTCACCGCTACGGAGCACGACAGGAGGGTGCTGCAGGAGAGGCTGCAGTCGAACAGGCAGCAGGCGCAGGAGCTGAAGAAGCAGAACGCGCAGCTGAGCGAGAGGCTGCATTCGACTGTCCACGAGCTGGAGGACTGCGAGGTGCGGAGGACCGAGGTGGAGACTCAACTGAAGGATCTGCAGCAGGTTGGAATATTTTTAAATTGTTTTTGTACAGACTTTGTATGATTTATTTAAAAAAAACTACGGCTAAATACCGTTTGATTTAGTTTTATAGATTTTTTTTTTTACTTGTTTACTTTTGTAAATTATCTTAAATTTGTTTTGGAAAACAATAACAAAACTTGAAGGTTTGCGACAAGCGCCAGGAAGCGGAACAGTCGGCATTAATGAGGATCCAGAAATTGCAGGAGGAGAAGAGGATCTTGCAGGAGAGGATCACGGGACTTCAGAGGGCGATCGCACAACTGGACAGCGAGAAGAGAGAAACTCAGAGGGGAGCAGTCAGACTGGAGAAGGACAAGAACGCGCTACAGAAGACACTTGATAAAGTTTGTAAACACGTCAAAGATACTTTACAAAGTGTTTAAATTAGGGTACTTTACGTTTTTTAAACTTTAAGTTTGTCAAATATGTATGTTTAGTGGCATATTTTGCTTTATTTTTATATTCTTTAACACATAGAAAACTTGTTTAAAATAGATTATTTCTAAAAAGTTTTCCGAGAACGTTTTTATATCAGAGAGTATTTTAATACATTTAGTCATGAAAGTTATACAATACTAAAATTACTACGTTTTTAGATGTGCTTTTAAGTAGCTGTTAATCAAAGCTAAGGCTTAAAAGCCTAGTTAATCTGAGAAATAGTTTTTTCGACTGTGGTACTTTTACTTTATAATAGCTTTTATTTATCAAATTATTGATCGTTAACAAATCTAAAAGGTTGAGAGAGAACGATTGAAGACTGAAGAGGAGTCGATGAGACTTGTTGAGGACAGAGGAGTTTTGGATAGATCTTGCAGAGACCTTGAATGCGAACTAGAAGATGCTAGAAAGACTATACAAGTAGATAATATTTAATTAAGAATTGTTATCTAACAAATCAGTTAAGTAGTTTCAGCTATTGAGTTAATTTTATTTAAACTTTTTATCTTAAAATACTATAAAGTTAATGAAATTTAATGGTTAAATGCCTTAAATAACACGTAAATATGTCTAAAAGCCACATAAAAAAGTTAGATAAAATTCATTTTCAACCATATAACACCAACAAACTTTCTAACAGGCGATGCAGCAGCAGTTGTCGGACACGGAGCAGGCGAACGCCAAGAGGCTGATCGAAATCACCACCAGGCACCGGCAGGAGTCGGAACTGGAGATGGAGAGGCTGAGGACAGCTCAGATTCAGTTGGAACGAACACTTGAGGCGCGCGAGAGAGCTCACCGGCAGCGCGTCAAGGGACTGGAGGAACAAGTAAGTTGTGACGTCACATTAGTTGATTACTTTTATTGTTTGCTTCGCCAAATAAATTAATTGCTGTTGTTTATTATTTCTTATAGCCTTTCAAAACCATTAATGAAGAGCTTATATATTATATAAAACTTAATTTTTATATCACGTAGTTTGTAATTAGTCTGTTTTTAAACAAATATTTTTTTTACAGGCAGACACCTTGAAAGACCAGTTGAGTCAAGAAATTAGGAGAAGGAGACACTGAATAAAACCAAAGTAAAAGTTCTTCATTGTACAAGCGAGGGCTGCTTACTAGAATCAAAATCTTACATGTCTTGCTTGTCGAAAAACTTACTTTGAAATTAGCTTATTTAAAATACTTTTAATTGTTTTAAGTTTCGATTTAACGAATATTCTTCCTAAAGACTGTATTTTTTACGCTGTGTGTTTTTTTTTACTGTGGCTGTTTTACGTCACTGTTAAAGGATTTATGACGTCACTACATCTCAATTATGACGTCACAAAACACTAATTAATGAAGCTGTCTATACTAGCTCTCAGGCTGTCGTAAAGTTGACCTCAGCTAACATATGTTTTTTTTTTTACTTTTTACATTACTTTCACCTTTCAAAACCGTTTCAAGCACTGTGTTTATTTAATTTTTTTATTTTTTACAGCTTTTTAACTATTTTTTAATTTATATTTTCTTACTTAACTAAAAAATGCTATAAATTTTTGTATATACGATTTCAGTAGCTTTTTTTATCTACCCTAGTTTCTGTAAACTTTCTAATTGGTAGTTTTAGCTGTCATATCTTTTTTTGCCTAATTTAACTTTCTGCGCTAACTGACTGAAAAATTTCACAAGATTGTTTTCCGTCCTCTAATTTCACTTTTTTTTTTGCAGACAAGTACTTTCTCTTATAGTTACTTTTTAAAACTTGCAGATTTCGTATCATTACGTAGAAGTTGTTTTTTTTGTCGCAAAGATTTAAACTTTTAATAAAGTTTGTAACAAGTACCTATTGTAGTTTTATATAAGTACTGTTTAGTAATATTTTGATAAAAAAAAAAGTAAAAAATATTTTCTAATTTCAGAGTAAAGTTTTAAATATAAAAGGAAGTATACCTTTAAAACACCATAATCTTCTAAAGCTTTTCAATTTATTAAAACATAATAAATCACTTTTTATTTTTATACAGGATAATTTTTTTAGTTAAAAAAATCTATCTTAAGATATTAATGTTATGATTAATTTTTTACAAATATTTTATTACAAAAATAAAAAATGTAGTTTACTGTTTTAAAGTGTAATAGTAAACCGAGCAGAAGTTTTTATTCCACACAATACTAAAATATTAGTATTGCCTTGGTCATTTTTAATACCAAAAAACATGTCGTTAATTTCATTGTATTTTAAACATAGTGTATTAATAAATTTTGATGGCAAGCGCAACTATTAGACTCATAAATAAGGAATGCCCATTTGAAACTTTCTAAATTGTGTAGAAGGTATTTAGAATACAGAAATGGAACTTCTTAATTTACATTTATTTCGTTTTAATAATTGTAAATAAAATTACATATACAGCTACGAATTAAATTCAGTATATTTTACGAATTTTTTAATATTACGAAGCCTAGCATTATTTTCTACTTACAATGAAGGTTGATCGATTTAAAGAACTAAAGTCTCAACTCATTAGGGTTACCTTACAACTTACACACTTTTTTTATTTATTAAAACTTACTTCAATAATATTTATAATTCTAAACTGTTGCTTTATTTAAAGTTTCCTACTCTGAATTGTTAAGGAAGTTTAGACTCTTTTAGATAATAACATCAATTGATAACTTCAATTTTCTAGCTATATGAAGTTATAAAGAACCATTTATTTAAGAGTATCAGATGAAGTCATTTAACATGAAGATAGTAAGTAACATTAAGTAAGAAAATATCAAGTATATGTAAAACCTGTGAGTTCTTATCATTATAAACCATTAAACTTTGTTTAACTTTCTACCAATTTGATAATTATTTTCTAGTTTTTTAGTTAAGTATATATTATTTTGAATAGTTAAGTATTATACTTGTTTGTTGTATTGATAGTGTGTATAAAATTATTTTACACTTAAGTTGACGGGGTTTGTAGAATTAAAATAAATTTAATAAATTATTTACTTAATTAACATACAATAAAATTGACTTGGTTTGTTCTATTCAATAAATTTATTAACAGAAAATAGCTATTGAAAACTAAATAAACAAGATAACTTTAACTTAGCACAACATAGTAAAACAGAATAAAGTTTTTTAAACAAAATTGCTGTAAATCATATAACTAAGAATATTTATCCAAAAGATTAGTTGCATTTGAATTAAGGATACACTCAAACACTTTTTGTTGATAATCTCCAAAATCAAAATCACAGTCACTATTACAAATACAATCGGAAGAACTAAAACTGCGAAAAATCTTATTAACAGTATAAACGAATACAGCTAGAACAACGGACAAAGCGAGTCTCAGGTAGAAAGTAAACTTATTTGCAAAGTTTAATGCGTCTACTTCTTGACTAATAATTATGTATTTAGTTTTCTTTCTATTGGGAGATCTCGAAGCTGCAACATCAGAAAAACGTTCATCGATCAGCCTCAGTGGTGAAAATTCACCGGTAACACGGCTGGTGCTTTGATCATCAACTTTAGTCGAGCTTCCAACTTCGGGTGGTGTTTCCTGAGAAGAATTTTCGTTCACACATGAACTCTTGGAACAGTGACTATTTTTAGACGAGTTAGCATGCCCAAGCATATTCAAAGAGTCCACCTTAACTATTGTATTGTCCAACTTTGCAGTTACAGCTTTCTGTTGACAAATTGTACCAGAGGGAGATGATGGATAAGCCGGTTTGGTTGGAATGTAAGCAGGGGATTCCGGATTGCTTATAGTCGATAGTTCAGCATCTTTTGCAGGGATATTATCAACACTAGAAGATGTTGTTTCAGTTTGTTGATGTTTCTCTTCGAATTTACCAATTTCCACCCATATACTCTCAATTTGTTTTTCTATCTTGGCAATTTCTAACTTGTTCTTTTCAACAGAACCGTGAGTCAGTTTAATTGAGTTGGATTTAATCTCACCATGAGCATGAAGTTTTTCAGAATCCATATAATTATCTATTTCCTCTTCTAACATTAGCTTTTTGTTTTTTAATCTTTTTTCAAGAAATCGTCCAGCTAGTACTATATTACTGAATTTTTCAGCAAACTGTAAAAAAGTACTTTCATTTAGGTTGTCTCCGGCATCAGAAGACAGGGCACTATTTTGCGGGTCAATATTCTCAAATGATTTGTTTTCATCATCGGATGCAGAACCTGGGTTGCTAGTGCCATTTTGTACAACTGAATCGTTTTCAACAGCCACATTGTTTTCACTTTCAAAACTTTCAGCAGATTTCAGTTGGTTTTCACCTGACATGTTGACTGAACTACAAAGAGCTGCAAAAATGAAATGTCATAAATTTAAAAAGGTGAAAATTTGAAAATGATAAGTTAACATTAACTAATGTTAACTTGACTGAGAGACCTACTTTTATAACTAGAAGAAAATCAATGTTAAACCCGTTTTTTTAACAACTAGTTAAGTTCAAAGAAATCTATTAGTAATCAAAATAATTATCTATTAGTAATCAAAATAGTTATCTATTAGTAATCAAAATATTGTTCAACTTAACAAAATGTAATTATATATACAAGATATTATTATAAAAGTTCATTTAAAGTAAAACAAAACTAAGCAAAACCATTATACTGTAACAACTGTTTATAAACCAATTATATTTTTTTGAATGCTTGAATTAGTTATTTTCTATGTACAATAACTTAATTAATACTTAGTATTTATGTAACTGCTAATTGTATTAAATTCTAAACTAAATTTATTAAATAAGTAGGGACGATTATAAAACTACTACTATTTTTTAACTCTTTGTATGTTTTATATAACATTTGTCAAAACAAACATAAATGTTGCAACTTCTATTTTCACAATTAATTACAATATAAAGCGTAAAATTATATCTGTATTAATGGGTTTATGATATATTTTTGTTCAGTTAAACAAGGTATTTTGGTATAAGTTTTAAGTTTTATAATTATATCTAAAAACATATCAAGAAACAATTTCAAATTAAAAAAATTATGAAAACTATAATAGTATAACCTTTAGCATGGTTTGCTTGATTGTTAATAATATATAGATGTTAAATACTTATACTCAACAAGTTAATAATTACTTAGCGTTAATGTAAAATACTTAATTGATAAATCTACTATTAACATGAAACTCTAATAAGTTGTTTACAAAATGGTCTTTAACGGAATCATTAATATTTTAACCTCCAAAGCTAAGTCTAAAATATATCATTAAATACGAACTAACTAAGTTAGTATAAGCTGGACAACATCTAGAAAAACCTTAAATTTAAAATAAAACATTAGTAAGTATTATTTCATTAATTCGGACTTGAGCAAAACTGCATACTAAAAATAAAACTAAGTATAGCTTTTTTTCAAATTCACACAGAACATAATTTTTTTTTTCAACAGTTATTGATTAAACCTTTATTTTAGTAAATATTTTATCGTTAGTGTAATGGAAACGAATCTATATTTATGTACAATTGTTTTCTATCTAAACTAACGGATAACTAACATTTAATCAAGTATTTTTGACGAGTTTCTTTTTTGTGCCTAGACATCAACTAAAATAAAAGAAAGCAATAATTTTAAGTTAATTACTGAAACTGCTTTAGTAATGTATTAAATCTTTTGTTTTACTTTTATCCTAAAATAAAGTTACTTAATGGAGATTCGGATTAAACTTTGAATTAAAAAAATTTATAAACTTTAAAGTAGTTTTAAAATCTTTATTAAAAAATCATTGCTTTCTTTGATTTCTTTTTATATAAATCTTAAAATTTTAGTAATTGAAAAAAAAACGGTTAACAATAAATTTTTTGAAACAAGTTGTTTATTCGAAACAGTTAATGAAATCAATAAATTTGTTTTTAGTTTCATTCACATTAGTGTTTTTATGTTCGAGAACGAAAGCTTGTACTTGTCGGCTGACATTTTGCTTAAATTGGATGGAAAACAAAAACAATTTATATAAAATAATTTTCTTAAAGTTTTACGTAATTTATTTCGAATTTGTTCACATTAACTGTAAAGAGCAGGTTGTCAGCTTTATAAAGTCTGTATAAAATATTTTAAACTTTTATTAAACAATTAATGTGCCAGGTTTGTTCAATGCAAATGTAAAAGTTATGTACGTATGAAAGTTAAAATAGTTTGTGAATTGTTTATACTATAACCTTTAAAGTTTAAACTTTAATGGTAAACAAAATTATTACTGTTTGACACATGAGTATAACTTTCAACAAAAACAGTTTTATTTATCAACACATTGATTTAAAAGTATTATAAAAAAAATCTTAAATACTTTGTATTTATACATAGATTAAACTTTTACTCAAACCACCTAACGTTTTCATTATAACAAAATTATATGATTTTAGTATAAACTTATCACAATTTTAAACAAATGAGTTTTTAATACAAAACGTTAGCTTGAAATTATAAGTTTTTTCAAAACAATTGTTAATCAAAAAATATGGATAAATATTATTATTATTATATTATTATATTGTTTATTGTGCAATTTTGGACTCAGGCATCAAAACCTGAGCCACTTAAACAGGACACACAAAAAGAGAAAAAGAAAATAAACTTATATTCAAAACTTTAAGATAAATTATATATATATATACAAACATAATTTAAATGAAAACACAAAGTTAAACACAATATGATAAACAAATAAACTAAATTGAAAATTCAATTCAAAAAATTTAAATTTATATATTACTTAGTACACACAGTAAAGAAGTTTGTCTAAAATCATGGCTTATAAAACAAAAATCATAACTACAAAATATATAAGTAAACTAACAGTTTGTAGGGGGGAGGCGTAGGGAAACGAATATTTTTTCTTTTGTTAACAGTGGAAAATTAGTAAATTTTACTGGTATTTATCGTATTTAAATCAAATCTTTTTAGCTTTAAACGAAATTGTTCTACCCTCTCACAAGATACTATATCCTGAGGTAGTCTGTTCCACATAGCTTTTGCTCTGTGAAAAAATGCGCCTTGCCACTGACTGTTTTGAAAATCATGCTTACATTTTATTTTCAAATTATTTCCTCTTAGTTGATACTTATTTTGGGAAAAATTAAAAAACTGGTTAAAAAAACTTTTATATTTGCCATTGATAATTTTGTAAAGAGTTAATAAATCAAATTCCCATCTTCTATATTCCAGTGATTTCAAGCCAAATTTAATCATTCTATCATTATATGACGTGTAAGATATGTTGCAACGACTACAAATATGACGGGTAAAACTCCTTTGCACAGATTCAATTTTGTTAATATCCTTTTTTAAATGGGGTGACCAAATTTGGGTACTAAACTCAAGTTTAGGGCGAACGTATGTTTTAAATAGTTTTGTCAGAATTGAAGCAGAATTAGTTTTAAAACTTTTTAATATTTGATAACATGTAGTTTTTGCAATCTTATATAAATAGTTGATATGTTCATTCCATTTCAAATCTTTGGAAATATAAATTCCTAAATCTTTAAAAACTTTAATTTCTGGTAGCTTGATGTTATTGATTAAGAGGTCAGTTGGAGAAGATTCTTTTTTGTTAATCGTTAGAATTTTACATTTGCTAGGATTTAAGTTTAGTTTTCTTGTTTTTAACCATATGTAAATATTATCTAAAGATAGTTGTAATGAAGTATTTGACTGACTAAAGATTTTGGCATCATCTGCAAATAAGCTTAACTCACTTTTAGTATCAATGTTTGAACAAATATCATTAATATAAATTAAAAAGAGAAGGGGACCAACTACACCACCTTGTGGTACTCCACTGTAGATTGTTAAAGAGTCAGAAAGCGTATTATTGTTGAGTACTCTTTGTGATCTATTATTTAAAAAGTTATCAAACCAATCAATTAAGCTTTCATGTAGCCCATACTGATTTAAAATTTTTAATAATCTTTTGTGTGATACTGAATCAAAGGCTTTTTGAATATCCGTATAAACTACTTTAGTAAATTCATTTTTGAGATAAGGAACTAACCAAGAATGTAAGCATGTTAACAGTTGAATGGTTGATGAGCGGTTTGGAACAAAACCAAACTGTTTGGTAGTTAATAATTTGTTATCAAAGAGGTGATTGAGAATTTTTACAGATACAATATTTTCATAAATTCTTGAAAAGCCACTTGTTAGATATATTGGTCTGTAATTTAACGCATCGTGTATATTACCTTTTTTGTGCACAGGAATAATAAAAGATGTTTTCCATTGTTTAGGAACATCAGATAGTTCTAGAGAGCAATTAAATATTAATGAAAGTGGAAAAATTATTGATTGGATAACATGCTTGATATAATAGGGTGGAATGTTTTCTGGCGTTCTTATGATTTTATCTTTTAAGTGGTTAATTGAACTTATAATGTCTTCATAGGTTATGAAAAAATTTTGCATCTTACTACAATTCTTTTGGGGTAGCTTAAAAGACTGGTAACTCTCGTCTCTTTTAAAAACTTTTTGAAAATTTATGTTAAAAGGTGTTGCTATTTCAAAATCTGAGGTTACTGTTTTGTTTTTATCATTATCATATAAGAGATGTATGGAATTATTTAACTTAAGTTTAGATTTCACGTAGCTATTATGCTTAATAATAACAATATTTAAAATATTTCTTTTATTTTGTAAAATTTATTAAATTTTATTTTTGCAAATGTTTTCTACAACAGTAAAGTTAACCATTTTCACATCACTTTAAACATAGCGAATAACTTAAGTAACTTTTTCTCACAAACTTAATAGATCTTTTATAAAAACAATAAACGTTTTTAAGACGGAAAATAAACAAAACTTCAACAACAGAGCCTCTTAAAAAAAGAGATTAATAGAAATATCATTAGAGCAAAAGCTAGAACCTTCTTCTCATTGTTGTTATTCATAATAGTACTATGAAAAAGAAATTTTTGGTATGCTAACATTTCCCACCCGCGCTCAATTCCCACCCACACGATTCCCACCCGCTTAATTCCCACCCGAATCAATTCCCACCCAAATAAAATCCCACCCGATCATTTCCCACCCGAATCAAATCCCACCCGATCAAATCCCACCCGAATCAAATCCCACCCAAATCAATTCCCACCCGATCAAATCCAACCCGAATCAATTCCCACCAGAATCAATTCCAACCCGATTAAATCCAAC
This sequence comes from Thalia democratica, assembly GCF_965202585.1. NCBI lineage: Eukaryota > Metazoa > Chordata > Thaliacea > Salpida > Salpidae > Thalia > Thalia democratica. Next base: position 12,573 of record NW_028140145.1, on the reverse strand, counting down.
TCGAATCAATTCCAACCCGATCAAATCCAACCCGATCAAATCCCACCCGATCAATTCCAACCCGATTAAATCCAACTCGAATCAATTCCCACCCGATCAAATCCCACCCAAATCAAATCCAACCCGCACAATTTCAACACGAATTAAATACCGACCAAATCAAATCGCACCCGATCAATTCCCTCACTTTCAATTCCCATCCAGGTAAATTATCAATCGAATGAGTTCTCATTCGACTCAATCCAGCTCATAAATATTTTAAATAGAATAATTATCAACCTTTATATATGTTATACGGTTAGTTCAGATCAATAGTTTTATGCATAAATTCTAATCCGTTTAATTTTTGTACATGTAAAGTTTAGAAGAAAGATTGATTATAAATTTCAGTCCAGTTCCATTCTTTTTAAGTTTAAAATTTCATATTACCTCATATATTTCGACCAAAAAGTTTTCTTTAATGACGTTTAACAATTAATTTTTTTTTTTATAATAACTTTTGATGAGAGAAATTATTAATTTAAGAAATTTTTATTTTTTTCATTTTCAATAAGCTGTGCCTAACTGCAGGGGCGTGTTTAGACTGGTTACCTGGAGCCTGTGCAACCATAAAAAAAGACGAAAAAGAGAAAAAGAAAGTTTCGTTTATTAACCAAAAAAGCTGTTTATTCATAAACTTTTACTTGTTTCGCTTGTGCTTTCTTTCCAATATTGTAAATGTTAAAACAACGAGTGTTAAAAATGCTTTAACAACCAAATGCAATACCAAAATGCAAACATTTTATTTTTTCGTAAAAAAAGTTTGTTTTTGTGATATGCGCTAATAAGAAAAAGTTTTACTTTTCTTTTATTGTGTCATAAACGGCTTATAACTTTTTAAACTTTGTTTGTAAAGAAGACTTTTCATTAACTTGTGCCTTATTTACAACTATATATTGCAACTTTACTTTTAAGTACATATTTATTAAAGTTATACATGCTAATTCAAACACATCTTTTAGCATGTTATATTTAAAATGTGTGTTTTTTATTATTATTCCAGTTTTGATTCTTATACATTGAAAAAGACCTTAGACTTTACAAAACTATTCAAACATGACCTCTATATAGTGACATTACTCCATGTTCTTTAATTTTCCATTTAACTTCAATTATCTCGTGTTCTTTTATATTTTAAATAAATTTTGTCTTTTGTTTATGTTTTGCTATTAGATAATGAAAAATTAACAGCATTTGATAAATTAAATGATTTATCAAAATAAATTTATTTTAAATTTATTTAAACTAACAAGGTTATTACGTGAGAAACTATTTATGAAATAGACAAAAACAATTATAGATTTTTGTTTTAAAAACGTTATTGATAGTTAAACATTATGTGTTTGAATACTATGATTAACAAATATCTTAACAGTTGAGTAGATGCTTATATATAAAAGAAAACTTTTATTTATAGTTAGAAGAAGAATCATTCTAAACTAAAGCAAAAAAAGTGCTTCTCCATTTGAAAAGGCCTATAAATGTCTCTGCTACATTGAGATAGCTCTCGCGTTTTTGCCGGTGGAAGAGGTAATTAAGGCTGCAGATCTTTTGCTTCGGCAAAACGACTGTCCAACTGAAGCGATACCAATTATTAGGAATTTTATTAATACCTATATTGGTAGCAATGGTGTTGACTTTCAACCACCATTGTTTCCTATTACCTTTTGGAATGTCAATGAAAGAACGCTTTTAAACTACTTTCGGACTAATAATTGTGTGGAGGGTTGGCACAGAAGGTTCAAAGCTGTCATGCAGTGTGCTAAACCTGGAGTGTTTAAATGTATTGCTAAATTAATGAAAGAGAAAAAAAGTTAAAGCAATCAAATCGAAAGATTGAACTCGGGTGAACGTCATAAAAAGAAACAGAAAAAATACAAAAACCTAGACGAAAGACTAAAATCGATTGCAACTGGGCGCAATTAAAGAACTGTTATGGAATTCCTCAGAGGTATTGCACAAAACCTTAAACAATTATCATCTGTATTAGTTTTTGTTTATTATTCGTCTTAAATTCTTTTTTTACAAAGTTTTTTGATAATTATTTTAGTAATTAATATATAGTAATCTTTTCGTTTTTATTAATGTTGAATTTTAGTTGTATTAAAAATGTAAAACTTTGTGAAAAAAAAGTTTTTGATCGTTAATGTATTGATCAAGTTGAATCAGTTTTTATAAGAGAAATTTAAGTCTATAACTTCAACTTATTAGTATCTGTATAAGTTTTTGTTCGTTCAGAAATTCTTCTGTTTACAAAGTTTATTGATAATTTGTCTAGTTATTAATATATATTCAATTTTTCATCTCTTCATTTTGAATAATGTTGATATTTTAGTAATTTTAAAAATGTAGAACACAACGTTAAAAAAAAGTCTAAATTCTTTAGTGGTATTGATTCAGTTGAACCAATTTTTAAATAAGGAATTTAAGCCAATAACTTGAATATTGTAGTATCTGTGTCAGTTTTCGTTTTTGTTCGTTGTTAAACTCTTTTATTTCTAAAATCGGCTAATAACATTTATAATTGTAAATCTTTGGTTAATTTTCATACTACATTCTTAATGAAGATAAATTTATTGAAAGTGCTTTTAACTAGTGATGTACCGGACTCACTATCTGGGTCCGGATCCGGCCTGATATTGCCATTTTTGTCTGATATCCGGATCCGGCCGGATCTTGATTTTAAAAAACTATCCGGATCCGGGCCCGGCCGGATCCTAACAGAGATCCGGCCGATTCGGATATAGTTAGTAAAAAAGAGCATACAGAAAAGTATTTTTTCAAAAACAAACCCTTTGTAAATTAAAAGAGTCATTTTGTTAGTTAAAATTAAACACCTACCGTGATTGGCTCGTTTTGTACACGTGACTAATTTACATTTGTTTACATTAAAACTATGAAATAAACATTTCAGAAATGCAACTCTTTACCTAAATTGTAAAATAAAAAACTTTACTACTAAATTGTCAACCTTATGGCTAACTGTTCTACTGATTAATAGATTAAAGTAATTTTTCAGTTTTTAAAAACCTCATTCTGACTCAGGCTAGTTTATACTCACTCTAAGTAGTTTTTTGATTTAAACAGCGGCAACCCTGCTATTTTGAAATTTTTGGGAATTTTTGAAAATCTTAGACTGCCTCAGGCAAGTTTAGTTTTTTATAAAAACTCAGGCTAATTTTAAGATTTTTTGAAAAACTCAGGCTACTTTTCTTTTAGATTTTGAATGAGTTTGAGCTGATCCAGTTTTCAATATTTTGTGATTTTCTAGTTAATCTTGTTTAAGAACTTGATTTAAGATTGTTAATTGTAAATATTACCTAAAATTGTCAACATTGTGGCTAGCTGTTATACTTATTATTAGATTAAAATATTTTTATTCAGTTCCTAAAACCTCATTCTGACTCAGGATAGTTTATACTCACTTTACAGGGTTCCCATATCCCTAGATTTCTCTAGATATTCCTAGATTTTTGCAATTTTCCCAACGAGGTGGAATTCGACCTACCTAATGCTAAAAAGTTTAAATAAGTTAAAAATTAATGTCCAGAACTATGAAGCTAGCCATTTGCAAGCTTTTATCATTACAGAAAAAGAGTGGCAATTGGTATGTCAGGTACTAAAGCTTTTTGAACATTTTCATTTAGATATTAAAGATTGTAGCAAAAATGATGCTCTACTCTCTAGTGTTATCCCGCATGCACGAGCACTGAAGAACTTCATCGGTCACCATGCACGTTGCGTGCTCGATTTAAATGCTGCTACAAATCTAGCAAAAAAAATGGAAGAGACGTGCGAAAACAGGTTATACAGTACCTCCTCAGATTTAAACTTGAATGATAACAGTTTACTGTTAACCACAACGGCTGTTGATCCGCACTACGCTTTTCAGTTTTTCCTTCTATAATGAAAGAAAAAGTTAAGACTCATTATCCGGGTCCGGATCCGGCCGGATACTACCATTTTTGTCTGATATGCGGATTCGGCCGGATCTTGATATGAAAAAAATAACCGGATCCGGTTCCGGCCGGATCTCGATTTAAAAACAAGATCCGGATCCGGGTCCGGCAGGATCCTAATTTGAAAAAAAAGTCCAGATCCAGGTCCGGCCGGACCCGAAATTGTGGGTCCGGTACATCACTACTTTTAACATACGTATTTAAAAATCAACTCTTAAAAGTCCTATAGCGGTAGATATAAGTTATAATATTTTTTTAGAATGCGTTTAAAAATAGCATAAAAGACAATTGATAACTATGCATTTAAACATATTTTAGATTATATTGATTTTAAACTATACAGTAAAGACAAATGTATTTTACCCTGTATTATTTTTAACATCTACACCAGTCTTTGTGTAAGAGTAAGTTTTTATTAGTTGATAAATTTTTTTTTAACTCCTGTATTTTCACAAAAATATTTAAACATATGTTTTAGAAAAAAAAAACTACAGTTACAATAAAAATAAACTCATTTTTAGATAGATTTAGTTCACAATTAATTTAGTTGGTTTAAAAGCCTAAGACTTGAAGAAAAAATTGAATAACAACTGAATAAGAACTTTTTTGAACAACAAATTTCAAAAAAAAAAGACCAATTTTTCTATAACAAGCTATTTGCGCCGCAGGCATTAAATACTTAAAATTGTTGTTAAAATAAACTTAGGAAGTTTTGTTTTAAACAAGAAATATGAAACATTAAGCTTAATTAAACAAAAAATTTTCCAAAAATTGCGCTTAAAAATATTATGCCAAGCAATATTAATTTCTATAGTAGTTACAAAGAGAGATTTAATTGGACATAAATCTGTTACCGTAGAATACTTTGTTATAAAAAATAGTTCGGATACTAAAAATACTTGAATTTGCTTTGAACCTGATTTGGACTAAATTGTGTAAGCCGTAAAAGTATTTTACAAAAGATAGGCCAATTTTCCTTGCCGGCCGTAAATACTTAAAAAATCTAGTAATCAACGAAAAAAAGTAATTTAGATCTAGAGTTTAAGAAAATAAGCATTATTATAATTTTTAGATTCCAAAGTTCTTATGAAAGAAAACTATGTTGTAAAGTACTATATTATTTTGTTGTTTTAATTAATTACAAAAACTGAAATATAATTAAGTGTCAATGACAATAGTTCCAACTCGTACAAAAAAAAAATTAATTGGACATAAATTAGTTACCATGATAGAAAATGGTTCCGATACTAAATACTTAATTATTATTTAAACCTGATCTGGATTAAACTTTAGTAACAATAATAGCATTTAAAAAGTAAGAGACCAACTTTATGTTGCTCGCAAGTCGTAACTATTTAATTATCGTGGTAATCAACAAACAAAACTAACATTAAACTGAAAACATGATAAAATAAGCAACAGTAACAATTTTAGCCTAAATAAAAAATCGTTTTTTCCTTACCAGTTTCATATTTCAAATGTTTTTAAAAATACAAAAACAAAAACATTTATGTGAGTTCCAAACGTATTAAAATTTTCAACTCGTACAAGAATAAATATAATCCGGTTTGATAATATAGTGGGAATTGACCGGGTAGGAATTATGTGGATTTGAATTGAATCGGGTAAGATTTGATTCGGGTGGAATTTGATTCGGGTTGGATTTGGTCGGGTGGGATTTGATTCAGGTGGGAATTGTGCGGGTGGGAAATGATCGGGTAGGATTTGATTTGGGTTGGAATTGATCGGGTGGGAATTGTGCGCGGGTTGTACGACAATTGTATTTCACACAACAACTTAACATTTCACCACACTTTTCTACCTATTCACTGTATCATAGTTTTGTGATCTACTTTACGAGTTTGATTTCAATTAATAATGTTCAATATAATAAGTAGCAAAACACTTTTATCTTTTCCTTTTTGTTGTATATTAATGTCCACAATTAAAATAGGATTATAAACAGTTTGTAACTTAATTTTGATTTAAAATGAAATTATTTTTGTTTACAATCGTTTTAACTAATTTATAATTTTCTATTTCAATTTTTGCTATATTTCATGTACAAATGTAATATTTACTTTATAAAAGATTACTTACATACTTTCAAGTTATGTTTATAAAATAATTTAGACTATAATACATATTATTTTGAGCTTGTTATATTTTTTAAATCATATTCATAATCGATTAAGCTTAAGATTAATTATTTTTTTTTACATAAATGAGTCCTCAAACTAAAAATATATACAGATATATGAAGTAAAAGATTTAACAAAAAAATTTTACAATCAAGTGTGCCCAAGAGTTAAATTTCTTTCTAAACCGTTATTATAAGTGAAGTTGAAGAATCCGATTCCAGACCAAAATAAAAATTGTATAGTGTATAATAAGTTGTATAATCAGCTAGACTTCGAGGCACTTAAAAACCAGGATAAAAGAACATCTACCAGCTTGTGTGCTGAATTTCATTGAAAAAGAACATGAAATTAAGGCAACGGCAGCAAAAAGATCTTCAGTTGCAGAACGTCTAATAAGTAGTAGAAATTATCCAGATTTAGAATAACCCATCATTGCAATAGTGTATTTAATCTCGTGAAGTTGGAGGCTATCTTCATATTTTTAGAGAAACCAGAATTGTGCAAACAAAAGGAATTCGATTACAGGGTGTCTCTATTTAGTTAAATTATCCTTTTTTTTCCGTTAGTAGTACTTGAGTTTAATTATTTATTACTTTACACTGATCATTTATTGCGCTAATTACTTCGTTAGTTTATTTTTTTTGTGTTTTTAGCTGAAAAACTATTCATAATTTTAAGTTTGTTCTACTGTTAGGTTCTGACGAAAGGTAATAAAATACGAATTAAACTATCACAGAAAAACTTGCGAGATTGTTTTTTATATCTGTTATGCATTTAAATAAAAGCTAATAATGTTTGAAGTTTTGAAAATCTATTATAAAATAGCTACTTAGTAAACTAAGGATACTACACTTATTAACTGTGTTTTTTTATATTAAAGCAAATTCTTTCACGTTTTTTAACATGATACTTTTCTCAATTTTTCAAGCTTTGATTTCTTCTTTACTAAAAACTAAGCAAGTCATTTCAGCTCTTCAGCCACAGCATCAAACAGTAATATTTAAACATTTAATTTCATTTAGCATTTAAAATATAATGTTTTACATTTTTTATCTTCGAATACACTATAACTAATCTAATGTTAAATCCAGTAAATTTTTGATATTTAAATTTCTAACTTAAATGGTTAAATCAAATTGTTCCAAGTTTGCGTTTTAAACTTAAATAGTTATAACTAAATGTTTATATTAACTAACACTGTCTACAAATTTAACGAAACTCAGTTGTTTAGTTTTGTTTATTTTCAAATCTTTTTTCTAGCGCATAATTTATTTTGTCATAGAGTTTTAACCAAGTGTTAGAACAAACACTATCTTCAACTCTAATTGACATTACTTGATTAAAAGTTTTTAGTACTTGTTTTAAAATTATATTTTGTTTTGTTTTATACTAAGTTTTTAGTCACTAATTAATGTCTACTAACACTACTTTTTACATGAATCAATAGTTTTTTATTTTTACTTATTTATACTCTTGAGATTGTTTAGCAAAACACTACTGTTTATGAACTTAAAATTGTATTTGATAAGTTAGTTTAAAAGTATTATAAAAAAAAATTAAAAATGATAGTTCAATATTACATTTGTTTAAGCTCTAAAAAACAAACCCTTAAACCTTCTAATAGACATTTTCATCATTTAAAAAAGCCATAATTAAAAACAACTTTAGAAAAAATGTATTAGTGCTACCCCACTTTAAAAATATAACAAAAAACTAAAGAAATAGTCAACATTAGTATGAAAAATTTCAAATGATTGACAGGTATTTTCCTTAACTCTACTTTTAAAAGTTTTTTCATATCATAAAATATGCTGAGCTAGTAGTTAAAACGCTTAAACCTTGAATATTGAACTTAATGTTTATAGGTTAAGTTTTCAAGTAAATTTATATTTAAAGTTTCAAGAATAGAAATCAATAATCGTTATTTCTATTACAGCTCATTTCTAAATTCATAAAAAAGCGTCTTTGGCAGATTATGAACATTTCAGACTGAACTCAATTTGTTTCATAGTTAGTCTCCTAAAACAATTGGCCATTACAAGTCATGTATCTTTTTAAATATTTTTATTTATGTTTTATTCATTCCACGCAACTAAAATCTAAATTTTTACGTTTTTCTGAATAGTATTGGTTATACTTAAATGATTTTGACAATCTCAATAAAAATAATAATAACAATAAACAAACGCTGTTGGTTAAAATTTATTTACACACAAATTAAAAATTATATTGTAAAAAACTCAGTAGGTTTATTAAAAAGTCTAAATATGTTTGAAACCATTGAAAGTTCATTGTAGTTTCATTTAACCATTTGTTCGTGTACACCTGAAAAATTACTATCTTCAAGCTTTTGAAAAAAAAACAATTTTTTTAGTAAATAAAATAAGAGTTAATTAAAAATAAGTTTTTCAGTAATTTCTCTTAAAAATAATTTAACTATCTTCAATGAAACTTTGTATCATACACTAAAATAAATAAAACTAAAAAATTATGTTTTAAAATCAAAATTTAATTTATTAACAATAAAATAGTTACAAAAAAGCTTGTTTAATAAAACTAAACAATATGTTTAAAACTTAAATTTTTATAAGAGGTATTAAACACTAACTAAGCGGTCAGCAAACCAAACAAAAAGCTGAGTAGACTTTTATAAAAGCTCTTTTAAGAAAATTTTAATTCAAAAAAGTATAATATTGTTTTACTAATTACAAAAACGTGAAAACTTTTTTTCATACTTTATTCAAAAAGTAAACTCGATATAAATATTTATTAGAATTATAGTTAGATAAATCCTAAATAGATTTGATTAGTTTTACAATAAACTTAATTGATGTTTTTACAGTCTAGCAATAAACTGAAAAACCAACCGAGTAATTACGACGTCACAATGATTTAAACAAGCGGGTATGACGCTTGGGTGGCGATGCCGCAGTTGTTTTGCATATCACGTGACATCTTGATGTATCCCTTCTCACCCCACGATGATCCCCAACTGTGAAAATAATTGTTTAAATTGGACTTTACAGATATGTAAAGCCTTTTATGCTTTTACTTCTTATAGCTCTTTATTGTTAATCACTTCATGTTTTTAATACAACAAGTCCTAATTTCCTTCTAAAACTATAAAATTACATGTACTCAGTTTTCAGATTCATCTTACCTGTTCTTGACAATCCAGAAGTTTTTCCCGCTTTTTTCATCAGTATCATAACCAACAACAAGCACACCGTGGTCAAGTTGAATTGTGCTGCAGCTTTCTTCGTAGTACACACCTTTAAGTTAAACTTAGTAAGTTTAAGTTTCACTCCAAATATCCAAAGATTACTTTTTAATTTTTTATAAGAGCTTGTTACCAAAAATTTAAGTCAGGTATCAAACTCTCCACAAGAACTTTAAATTTTGGTTTATTTTCTTTGTCAAACTGTAATCAACATCAATTTTGTTTTAAATTATAAATCTGATTTGAGTAACCAGTCCTTGTTCTTTTACTTGAAATTTTTTAGCTACTTTCAGCACACATAATCTTTTTTTTTTACTTTAATATTTAAAAAGTAGTTAGAGGAACACTTCTGCTTTAAAAATTGCTCATTTTCACAATTTTTCATACAAACCTCCAGCGTACAATTGGAATGAAATGTGGGAAGCGTCGATGGCAACGGATATGGGTCCCACCTTGGCAACGGCATCCTGCAGGTCTGATTCGGAGCCCTCAGGAATATCCACGCACCCCGTCAGGTTGGCAACCACCTTTGTTACGTCATAGGCGCATTGACCGTTCTGTTTGATCAAATAGCAACGTTATATACACCATATTTAACTATAAGTCGCATTGCGTATTAGTGTTTAAGAATAAAACTATAGTTAGCAAATAAGTTTATAATTGAAAACATTTTTGAATATTGATAAACTTAAAAAAGTTTAGCTTTTAGGCATAGGCTCTCTAGTTTCTTCATTAGAATATCAAAATGACCAACTTTAACACTTAAAGCATTTTTTTGTTTGATTACTGTTTTTGTAGAACAAAAGAAGTGCAAATAAAAATATTTTACATCTACTAGCTTACGCACAAACTTTACATTATCTTCGAACACTTATGAAACAACATACCACAGCATTGTACGGGTATTCTTCTTCGCTTTCAATTCCGTTCAACTTGATGTATTTGAACGCATCGTCCATCAAGCCTCCGAAACATCCCAAGTTGCCTGGTTATATGTTGTAGTTACTTTCAAAATAACTATCAATAGTAATTGTGTGTTTGTGCTTCGTTTGTAAACTGATTAGGTATTAATTTGTGCTTTATGAATACAACACGTTCATGTTTTACTTATGTTATTGTGTTAAATAACAATTCAACGAAATAGTTGTTATATGTTTTTTTTTGTGGTAACTAAATTGTGAAACAGATCACATATGATGGTTAATGTTAGTAATAAAGCTTATAAGCGTGTTATCAATAAATACTATTAAAGTTTATGCAAACTACCTTCATCGGCTGAGCAGTCAACTAGTTGCTGTTCTGACAAAGATAAAAGATTTCCTGTTTTTTTGAAATGTTGTCCTTCAAGAGAACCAGTCTGTAGATATAGCAAAATATTGTTCGGATTGACTTAAAAAAATTTTTTCATGCTTTTTAACATCTAAAGTTTTAATATCTAAGTTTTCATATAAAAATTAACAGTAACTATTTTTAAACTACAAATCTAAGTGATATCTACCGAGTTGTTAACTTTTCAATGTGTCGTATGGTACCTGTTATTTTTAAGTAAAGATAGAAATTGTGGTTTAGATTTATATATAACAACTTATTTATGTTTTTAAAATATCCTGTTTATTACCGCAAAAAATGTTTACCATTGTCACTTTTTAAATGAAACATTAAAGAAACTATTTAAAAAAAATCCATCGAAAAAAAACATTTCTTAAACATAAAGCACAAGTTTTTAAAAGAAAAACCACTTTTAAAGTTTTATACTTTTACAATCAATAAGAAAAACTACTTTTCAATTTTATATTTTTACAAATAAATAAAACTGACAGCACTGAAAGCCCAGCAGGATCCGCACTGTCCCTGATCTTTCACGGGTGTGACGTACCCCTCAGCCGCCCAATTGACCTTTTTCGGGGTGGACATGTCCTTGCCGTCCCTCAAGTACACGTTGCTGCAGAAACCTTCGCCCTGGGAACGAGTTTTGGTGCCCAGCAACATCTGGCTCCATTCCTCAGTGTTCTGTGACGTCATAATAGGAAATAGTTAGTTTTTTTAAAATAGTAATCGTTTTCGTCTGCATATAACTTTTTCAAGAATCTATGTTTCCATAGAATTTTTTACAATATAGTTTCAAGTTAGCCTGTTTATCTGTAGTTGCTACGACTTTTATATGATTAATAAATATTTTAAAATTCAATTAATAACAAAATATTTTAAACACTTTATTGACCGTATTTCAACATGTTGTGTTACATTCTGGATGAACCGATTAACGTATTGTGTCTAATTTATACACCTTAACATTCATTTTTATTTTTACCAACTACTTCATACCAACACTATGACGTCACACTAACCAGGTCTGCGTACTTGTTCATGTCCAACGTGTACGTGTGTCTTCCCTGCGCCGCCTCCATGTTGTGACGTGTCACGTAAACGAGGTTCTGCTGCCAGATTTCCTGCTCTTCGCCTCTTCGTCGCCGCATGAGTACTGTTTGCCTGTGTGGATTGAAGAAAAGGATGGTGAGAACAATATAAATGTAATAGACTTACGATAAAAAACCTTTGTAAAAACAGCACTCAGTATTGCATAAATATAATGGCCAATGACGGGTAGTAACAAGTATAACACCTTTCTTTAATTTAGAAGCTTTTCTAGTACTTCTAAATTAAAGCATTAACCGTACAAAGAATTCGTAAAAGATTTCTAAAAGAGCTTCTTGTATGTAACATTCTAAAAAATCGTTTTATTTATAAATGATAAAACTGATTACAAACCATGATAGTCCTTCCACGAGTTCCACTCCTGTTCAAACAAGAAGCGCGCCTGGGTACAAGTGGCAAAAACCGCCAGTAATATCAGTGTTAATTTCATTATAAGACAAGTTGTAAAAACTATCTAAAATAAGTAAATATTTCGAAACGTACTCAATGAAATAAACCAAAAAAAAAACAGTTTTAGTCTATAAAAAAAATTCTTAACTAGTTTTACTAATTAAGTTCTTTTTGTAAGTTTAATAGTTAGTTTAAGATTAAAAGGTTTCAAATGTATTTTTAAATAACATTGCTTCGAATCTTACTAAAATATTTTCATTTTTTTTAGTTCTTTAGATCGCCGAATCGACTACTTGTGTTTTCAAAAGTTTTCGGTTAGCTTTTATATTTAAAATTTAGTTTTAACTCACAGTGAACAGGCAAAATTTGTTATTTAGTTAGCTCATCA
>NW_028140144.1:0-34048 GCF_965202585.1 Thalia democratica | reverse complement strand
CCTATGCTTGCTTTCGTCAATGTATAATTCATACGTTTTAGCACTCTTACACAAACAATTCTTGACTAAAACAGTTAAAACTTTGCAAATATGTTGTTTAATGTATTGGCTACGACACGCTTTTTTTATTTTTGCTTAAAATTGTTTAGAAAAAATTTAACTTCTTCTGAACTTTTTACAAGTAAATGTATAATCCATACGTTTTAGCACTCTTACACAAACAATTCTTGACTAAAACAGTTAAAACTTTGCAAATATGTTGTTTAATGTATTGGCTACGACACGCTTTTTTTTATTTTTGCTTAAAATTGTTTAGAAAAAATTTTACAGTCTTCTGAACTTTTTACATTAAAAAACACCTATGCTTGCTTTCGTCAATGTATAATCCATACGTTTTAGCACTCTTACACAAACAATTCTTGACTAAAACAGTTAAAACTTTGCAAATATGTTGTTTAATGTATTGGCTACGACACGCTTTTTTTATTTTTGCTTAAAATTGTTTAGAAAAAATTTTACAGTCTTCTGAACTTTTTACTAGTCAATGTATAATCCATACGTTTTAGCACTCTTACACAATTAATTCTTGACTAAAACAGTTAAAACTTTACAAATATGTTGTTTAATGTATTGGCTACGACACACTTATTTTATTTTTTGCTTAAAATTGTTTAGAAAAAATTTTACAGTCTTCTGAACTTTTTACATTAAAAAACACCTATGCTTGCTTTCGTCAATGTATAATCCATACGTTTTAGCACTCTTACACAAACAATTCTTGACTAAAACAGTTAAAACTTTGCAAATATGTTGTTTAATGTATTGGCTACGACGCGCTTTTTTTATTTTTGCTTAAAATTGTTTAGAAAAAATTTTACAGTCTTCTGAACTTTTTACATTAAAAAACCCCTATGCTTGCTTTCGTCAATGTATAATCCATACGTTTTAGCACTCTTACACAAACAATTCTTGACTAAAACAGTTAAAACTTTGCAAATATGTTGTTTAATGTATTGGCTACGACACGCTTTTTTTATTTTTGCTTAAAATTGTTTAGAAAAAATTTTACAGTCTTCTGAACTTGTTACATTAAAAAAACCTATGCTTGCTTTCGTCAATGTATAATCCATACGTTTTAGCACTCTTACACGAACAATTCTTGACTAAAACAGTTAAAACTTTGCAGATTGTTGTTTAATGTATTTGCTACGACACGCTTTTTTTATTTTTGCTTAAAATTGTTTAGAAAAAATTTTACAGTCTTCTGAACTGTTTACTAGTCAATGTATAATCCATACGTTTTAGCACTCTTACACAAACAATTCTTGACTAAAACAGTTAAAACTTTGCAAATATGTTGTTTAATGTATTGGCTACGACACGCTTTTTTTATTTTTGCTTAAAATTGTTTAGAGAAAATTTTACAGTCTTCTGAACTTTTTACATTAAAAAACACCTATGCTTGCTTTCGTCAATGTATAATTCATACGTTTTAGCACTCTTACACAAACAATTCTTGACTAAAACAGTTAAAACTTTGCAAATATGTTGTTTAATGTATTGGCTACGACACGCTTTTTTTATTTTTGCTTAAAATTGTTTAGAAAAAATTTAACTTCTTCTGAACTTTTTACAAGTCAATGTATAATCCATACGTTTTAGCACTCTTACACAAACAATTCTTGACTAAAACAGTTAAAACTTTGCAAACATGTTGTTTAATGTATTGGTTACGACACGCTTTTTTTTATTTTTGCTTAAAATTGTTTAGAAAAAATTTTACAGTCTTCTGAACTTTTTACATTAAAAAACACCTATGCTTGCTTTCGTCAATGTATAATCCATACGTTTTAGCACTCTTACACAAACAATTCTTGACTAAAACAGTTAAAACTTTGCAAATATGTTGTTTAATGTATTGGCTACGACACGCTTTTTTTATTTTTGCTTAAAGTTGTTTAGAAAAAATTTTACAGTCTTCTGAACTTTTTACTAGTCAATGTATAATCCATACGTTTTAGCACTCTTACACTATTAATTCTTGACTAAAACAGTTAAAACTTTACAAATATGTTGTTTAATGTATTGGCTACGACACACTTATTTTATTTTTTGCTTAAAATTGTTTAGAAAAAATTTTACAGTCTTCTGAACTTTTTACATTAAAAAACACCTATGCTTGCTTTCGTCAATGTATAATCCATACGTTTTAGCACTCTTACACAAACAATTCTTGACTAAAACAGTTAAAACTTTGCAAATATGTTGTTTAATGTATTAGCTACGACGCGCTTTTTTTATTTTTGCTTAAAATTGTTTAGAAAAAATTTTACAGTCTTCTGAACATTTTACATTAAAAAACCCCTATGCTTGCTTTCGTCAATGTATAATCCATACGTTTTAGCACTCTTACACAAACAATTCTTGACTAAAACAGTTAAAACTTTGCAAATATGTTGTTTAATGTATTGGCTACGACACGCTTTTTTTATTTTTGCTTAAAATTGTTTAGAAAAAATTTTACGGTCTTCTGAACTTTTTACATTAAAAAACACCTATGCTTGCTTTCGTCAATGTATAATCCATACGTTTTAGCACACTTACACAAACAATTCCTGACTAAAACAGTTAAAACTTTGCAAATATGTTGTTTAATGTATTGGCTACGACACGCTTTTTTTATTTTTGCTTAAAATTGTCTAGAAAAAATTTTACAGACTTCTTAACTTTTTACATTAAAAAACACCTATGCTTGCATTCGTCAATGTATAATCCATACGTTTTAGCACTCTTACACAAACAATTCTTGACTAAAACAGTTAAAACTTTGCAAATATGTTGTTTAATGTATTGGCTACGACACGCTTTTTTTATTTTTGCTTAAAATTGTCTAGAAAAAATTTTACAGTCTTCTGAACTTTTTACATTAAAAAACACCTATGCTTGCTTTCGTCAATGTATAATCCATACGTTTTAGCACTCTTACACAAACAATTCTTGACTAAAACAGTTGAAACTTTGCAAATATGTTGTTTAATGTATTGGCTACGACACGCTTTTTTTATTTTTGCTTAAAATTGTCTAGAAAAAATTTTACAGTCTTCTGAACTTTTTACATTAAAAAACACCTATGCTTGCTTTCGTCAATGTATAATCCATACGTTTTAGCACTCTTACACAAACAATTCTTGACTAAAACAGTTAAAACTTTGCAAATATGTTGTTTAATGTATTGGCTACGACACGTTTTTTTTATTTTTGCTTAAAATTGTTTAGAAAAAATTTTACAGTCTTCTGAACTTTTTACATAGAAAAACACCTATGCTTGCTTTCGTCAATGTATAATCCATACGTTTTAGCACTCTTACACAAACAATTCTTGACTAAAACAGTTAAAACTTTGCAAATATGTTGTTTAATGTATTGGCTACGACACGCTTTTTTTATTTTTGCTTAAAATTGTCTAGAAAAAATTTAACAGTCTTCTGAACTTTTTACATTAAAAAACACCTATGCTTGCTTTCGTCAATGTATAATCCATACGTTTTAGCACTCTTACACAAACAATTCTTGACTAAAACAGTTAAAACTTTGCAAATATGTTGTTTAATGTATTGGCTACGACACGCTTTTTTTATTTTTGCTTAAAATTGTCTAGAAAAAATTTTACAGTCTTCTGAACTTTTTACATTAAAAAACACCTATGCTTGCTTTCGTCAATGTATAATCCATACGTTTTAGCACTCTTACACAAACAATTCTTGACTAAAACAGTTAAAACTTTGCAAATATGTTGTTTAATGTATTGGCTACGACACGCTTTTTTTATTTTTGCTGAAAGTTGTCTAGAAAAAATTTTACAGTCTTCTGAACTTTTTACATTAAAAAACACATATGCTTGCTTTCGTCAATGTATAATCCATACGTTTTAGCACTCTTACACAAACAATTCTTGACTAAAACAGTTAAAACTTTGCAAATATGTTGTTTAATGTATTGGCTACGACACGCTTTTTTTATTTTTGCTTAAAATTGTCTAGAAAAAGTTTTACAGTCTTCTGAACTTTTTACATTAAAAAACACCTATGCTTGCTTTCGTCAATGTATAATCCATACGTTTTAGCACTCTAACACAAACAATTCTTGACTAAAACAGTTAAAACTTTGCAAATATGTTGTTTAATGTATTGGCTACGACACGCTTTTTTTATTTTTGCTTAAAATTGTCTAGAAAAAATTTTACAGTCTTCTGAACTTTTTACATTAAAAAACACCTTTGCTTGCTTTCGTCAATGTATAATCCATACGTTTTAGCACTCTTAAACAAACAATTCTTGACTAAAACAGTTAAAACTTTGCAAATATGTTGTTTAATGTATTGGCTACGACACGCTTTTTTTATTTTTGCTTAAAATTGTCTAGAAAAAATTTTACAGACTTCTGAACTTTTTACATTAAAAAACACCTATGCTTGCTTTCGTCAATGTATAATCCATACGTTTTAGCACTCTTACACAAACAATTCTTGACTAAAACAGTTAAAACTTTGCAAATATGTTGTTTAATGTATTGGCTACGACACGCTTTTGTTATTTTTGCTTAAAATTGTCTAGAAAAATTTTACAGTCTTCTGAACTTTTTACATTAAAAAACACCTTTGCTTGCTTTCGTCAATGTACAATCCATACGTTTTAGCACTCTTACACAAACAATTCTTGACTAAAACAGTTAAAACTTTGCAAATATGTTGTTTAATGTATTGGCTACGACACGCTTTTTTTATTTTTGCTTAAAATTGTCTAGAAAAAGTTTTACAGTCTTCTGAACTTTTTACATTAAAAAACACCTATGCTTGCTTTCGTCAATGTATAATCCATACGTTTTAGCACTCTTACACAAACAATTCTTGACTAAAACAGTTAAAACTTTGCAAATATGTTGTTTAATGTATTGGCTACGACACGCTTTTTTTATTTTTGCTTAAAATTGTTTAGAAAAAATTTTACAGTCTTCTGAACATTTTACATTAAAAAACCCCTATGCTTGCTTTCGTCAATGTATAATCCATACGTTTTAGCACTCTTACACAAACAATTCTTGACTAAAACAGTTAAAACTTTGCAAATATGTTGTTTAATGTATTGGCTACGACACGCTTTTTTTATTTTTGCTTAAAATTGTTTAGAAAAAATTTTACGGTCTTCTGAACTTTTTACATTAAAAAACACCTATGCTTGCTTTCGTCAATGTATAATCCATACGTTTTAGCACACTTACACAAACAATTCTTGACTAAAACAGTTAAAACTTTGCAAATATGTTGTTTAATGTATTGGCTACGACACGCTTTTTTTATTTTTGCTTAAAATTGTCTAGAAAAAATTTTACAGACTTCTTAACTTTTTACATTAAAAAACACCTATGCTTGCATTCGTCAATGTATAATCCATACGTTTTAGCACTCTTACACAAACAATTCTTGACTAAAACAGTTAAAACTTTGCAAATATGTTGTTTAATGTATTGGCTACGACACGCTTTTTTTATTTTTGCTTAAAATTGTCTAGAAAAAATTTTACAGTCTTCTGAACTTTTTACATTAAAAAACACCTATGCTTGCTTTCGTCAATGTATAATCCATACGTTTTAGCACTCTTACACAAACAATTCTTGACTAAAACAGTTGAAACTTTGCAAATATGTTGTTTAATGTATTGGCTACGACACGCTTTTTTTATTTTTGCTTAAAATTGTCTAGAAAAAATTTTACAGTCTTCTGAACTTTTTACATTAAAAAACACCTATGCTTGCTTTCGTCAATGTATAATCCATACGTTTTAGCACTCTTACACAAACAATTCTTGACTAAAACAGTTAAAACTTTGCAAATATGTTGTTTAATGTATTGGCTACGACACGCTTTTTTTATTTTTGCTGAAAGTTGTCTAGAAAAAATTTTACAGTCTTCTGAACTTTTTACATTAAAAAACACATATGCTTGCTTTCGTCAATGTATAATCCATACGTTTTAGCACTCTTACACAAACAATTCTTGACTAAAACAGTTAAAACTTTGCAAATATGTTGTTTAATGTATTGGCTACGACACGCTTTTTTTATTTTTGCTTAAAATTGTCTAGAAAAAGTTTTACAGTCTTCTGAACTTTTTACATTAAAAAACACCTATGCTTGCTTTCGTCAATGTATAATCCATACGTTTTAGCACTCTAACACAAACAATTCTTGACTAAAACAGTTAAAACTTTGCAAATATGTTGTTTAATGTATTGGCTACGACACGCTTTTTTTATTTTTGCTTAAAATTGTCTAGAAAAAATTTTACAGTCTTCTGAACTTTTTACATTAAAAAACACCTTTGCTTGCTTTCGTCAATGTATAATCCATACGTTTTAGCACTCTTAAACAAACAATTCTTGACTAAAACAGTTAAAACTTTGCAAATATGTTGTTTAATGTATTGGCTACGACACGCTTTTTTTATTTTTGCTTAAAATTGTCTAGAAAAAATTTTACAGACTTCTGAACTTTTTACATTAAAAAACACCTATGCTTGCTTTCGTCAATGTATAATCCATACGTTTTAGCACTCTTACACAAACAATTCTTGACTAAAACAGTTAAAACTTTGCAAATATGTTGTTTAATGTATTGGCTACGACACGCTTTTGTTATTTTTGCTTAAAATTGTCTAGAAAAATTTTACAGTCTTTCTGAACTTTTTACATTAAAAAACACCTTTGCTTGCTTTCGTCAATGTACAATCCATACGTTTTAGCACTCTTACACAAACAATTCTTGACTAAAACAGTTAAAACTTTGCAAATATGTTGTTTAATGTATTGGCTACGACACGCTTTTTTTATTTTTGCTTAAAATTGTCTAGAAAAAGTTTTACAGTCTTCTGAACTTTTTACATTAAAAAACACCTATGCTTGCTTTCGTCAATGTATAATCCATACGTTTTAGCACTCTTACACAAACAATTCTTGACTAAAACAGTTAAAACTTTGCAAATATGTTGTTTAATGTATTGGCTACGACACGCTTTTTTTATTTTTGCTTAAAATTGTCTAGAAAAAATTTAACAGTCTTCTGAACTTTTTACATTAAAAAACACCTATGCTTGCTTTCGTCAATGTATAATCCATACGTTTTAGCACTCTTACACAAACAATTCTTGACTAAAACAGTTAAAACTTTGCAAATATGTTGTTTAATGTATTGGCTACGACACGCTTTTTTTATTTTGCTTAAAATTGTCTAGAAAAAATTTTACAGTCTTCTGAACTTTTTACATTAAAAAACACCTATGCTTGCTTTCGTTAATGTATAATCCATATGTTTTAGCACTCTTACACAAACAATTCTTGACTAAAACAGTTAAAACTTTGCAAATATGTTGTTTAATGTATTGGCTACGACACGCTTTTTTTATTTTTGCTTAAAATGTCTAGAAAAAATTTTACAGTCTTCTGAACTTTTTACATTAAAAAACACATATGCTTGCTTTCGTCAATGTATAATCCATACGTTTTAGCACTCTTACACAAACAATTCTTGACTAAAACAGTTAAAACTTTGCAAATATGTTGTTTAATGTATTGGCTACGACAAGCTTTTTTTATTTTTGCTTAAAATTGTCTAGAAAAAATTTTACAGTCTTCTGAACTTTTACATTAAAAAACACCTATGCTTGCTTTCGTCAATGTATAATCCATACGTTTTAGCACTCTTACACAAACAATTCTTGACTAAAACAGTTAAAACTTTGCAAATATGTTGTTTAATGTATTGGCTACGACACGCTTTTTTTATTTTTGCTTAAAATTGTCTAGAAAAAGTTTTACAGTTTTCTGAACTTTTTACATTAAAAAACACCTATGCTTGCTTTCGTCAATGTATAATCCATACGTTTTAGCACTCTTACACAAACAATTCTTGACTAAAACAGTTAAAACTTTGCAAATATGTTGTTTAATGTATTGGCTACGACACGCTTTTTTTATTTTTGCTTAAAATTGTCTAAAAAAATTTTATAGTCTTCTGAACTTTTTACATTAAAAAACACCTATGCTTGCTTTCGTCAATGTATAATCCATACGTTTTAGCACTCTAACACAAACAATTCTTGACTAAAACAGTTAAAACTTTGCAAATATGTTGTTTAATGTATTGGCTACGACACGCTTTTTTATTTTTGCTTAAAATTGTCTAGTAAAAATTTTACAGTCTTCTGAACTTTTTACATTAAAAAACACCTATGCTTGCTTTCGTCAATGTATAATCCATACGTTTTAGCACTCTTACACAAACAATTCTTGACTAAAACAGTTAAAACTTTGCAAATATGTTGTTTAATGTATTGGCTACGACACGCTTTTGTTATTTTTGCTTAAAATTGTCTAGAAAAATTTTACAGTCTTCTGAACTTTTACATTAAAAAACACCTTTGCTTGCTTTCGTCAATGTACAATCCATACGTTTTAGCACTCTTACACAAACAATTCTTGACTAAAACAGTTAAAACTTTGCAAATATGTTGTTTAATGTATTGGCTACGACACGCTTTTTTTATTTTTGCTTAAAATTGTCTAGAAAAAGTTTTATAGTTTTCTGAACTTTTTACATTAAAAAACACCTATGCTTGCTTTCGTCAATGTATAATCCATACGTTTTAGCACTCTTACACAAACAATTCTTGACTAAAACAGTTAAAACTTTGCAAATATGTTGTTTAATGTATTGGCTACGACACGCTTTTTATTTTTGCTTAAAATTGTCTAGAAAAAATTTTAAAGTCTTCTGAACTTTTTACATTAAAAAACACCTATGCTTGCTTTCGTCAATGTATAATCCATACGTTTTAGCACTCTAACACAAACAATTCTTGACTAAAACAGTTACAACTTTGCAAATATGTTGTTTAATGTATTGGCTACGACACGCTTTTTTTATTTTTGCTTAAAATTGTTTAGAAAAAATTTTACAGTCTTCTGAACTTTTTACATTAAAAAACACCTATGCTTGCTTTCGTCAATGTATAATCCATACGTTTTAGCACTCTTACACAAACAATTCTTGACTAAAACAGTTAAAACTTTGCAAATATGTTGTTTAATGTATTGGCTACGACACGCTTTTTTTATTTTTGCTTAAAATTGTTTAAAAAAAATTTTACAGTCTTCTGAACTTTTACTAGTCAATGTATAATCCATACGTTTTAGCACTCTTTCACAAACAATTCTTGACTAAAACAGTTAAAACTTTGCAAATATGTTGTTTAATGTATTGGCTACGACATGCTTTTTTTATTTTTGCTTAAAATTGTTTAAAAAAAATTTTACAGTCTTCTGAACTTTTTACATTAAAAAACACCTATGCTTGCTTTCGTCAATGTATAATCCATACGTTTTAGCACTCTTACACAAACAATTCTTGACTAAGACAGTTAAAACTTTGCAAATATGTTGTTTAATGTATTGGCTACGACACGCTTTTTTTATTTTTGCTTAAAATTGTTTAGAAAAAATTTTAAAGTCTTCTGAACTTTTTACTAGTCAATGTATAATCCATACGTTTTAGCACTCTTACACAAACAATTCTTGACTAAAACAGTTAAAACTTTGCAAATATGTTGTTTAATGTATTGGCTACGACACGCTTTTTTTATTTTTGCTTGAAATTGTTTTGAAAAAATTTTACAGTCTTCTGAACTTTTTACTAGTCAATGTATAATCCATACGTTTTAGCACTCTTACACAAACAATTCTTGACTAAAACAGTTAACACTTGGCAAATATGTTGTTTAATGTATTGGCTACGACACGTTTTTTTTATTTTTGCTTAAAATTGTTTAGAAAAAATTTTACAGTCTTCTGAACTATTACATTAAAAAACACCTATGCTTGCTTTCGTCAATGTATAATCCATACGTTTTAGCACTCTTACACAAACAATTCTTGACTAAAACAGTTAAAACTTTGCAAATATGTTGTTGAATTTATTGGCTACGACACGCTTTTTTTATTTTTGCTTAAAATTGTTTAGAAAAAATTTTACGGTCTTCTGAACTTTTTACATTAAAAAACACCTATGCTTGCTTTCGTCAATGTATAATCCATACGTTTTAGCATTCTTACACAAACAATTCTCGACTAAAACAGTTAAAACTTTGCAAATATGTTGTTTAATGTATTGGCTACGACACGCTTTTTTCATTTTTGCTTAAAATTGTTTAGAAAAAATTTTACAGTCTTCTGAACTTTTTACTAGTCAATGTATAATCCATAGGTTTTAGCACTCTTACACAAACAATTCTTGACTAAAACAGTTAAAACTTTGCAAATATGTTGTTTAATGTATTGGCTACGACACGCTTTTTTTATTTTTGCTTAAAATTGTTTAGAAAAAGTTTTACAGTCTTCTGAACTTTTTACTAGTCAATGTATAATCCATACGTTTTAGCACTCTTACACAAACAATTCTTGACTAAAACAGTTAAAACTTTGCAAATATGTTGTTTGATGTATTGGCTACGACACGCTTTTTTTATTTTTGCTTAAAATTGTTTAGAAAAAATTTTACAGTCTTCTGAACTTTTTACTAGTCAATGTATAATCCATACGTTTTAGCACTCTTACACAAACAATTCTTGACTAAAACAGTTAAAACTTGGCAAATATGTTGTTTAATGTATTGGCTACGACACGTTTTTTTTATTTTTGCTTAAAATTGTTTAGAAAAAATTTTTCAGTCTTCTGAACTATTTACATTAAAAAACACCTATGCTTGCTTTCGTCAATGTATAATCCATACGTTTTAGCACTCTTACACAAACAATTCTTGACTAAAACAGTTAAAACTTTGCAAATATGTTGTTTAATTTATTGGCTACGACACGCTTTTTTTATTTTTGCTTAAAATTGTTTAGAAAAAATTTTACGGTCTACTGAACTTTTTACATTAAAAAACACCTATGCTTGCTTTCGTCAATGTATAATCCATACGTTTTAGCACTCTTACACAAACAATTCTTGACTAAAACAGTTAAAACTTTGCAAATATGTTGTTTAATGTATTGGCTACGACACGCTTTTTTTATTTTTGCTTAAAATTGTTTAAAAAAAATTTTACAGTCTTCTGAACTTTTACTAGTCAATGTATAATCCATACGTTTTAGCACTCTTTCACAAACAATTCTTGACTAAAACAGTTAAAACTTTGCAAATATGTTGTTTAATGTATTGGCTACGACATGCTTTTTTTATTTTTGCTTAAAATTGTTTAAAAAAAATTTTACAGTCTTCTGAACTTTTTACATTAAAAAACACCTATGCTTGCTTTCGTCAATGTATAATCCATACGTTTTAGCACTCTTACACAAACAATTCTTGACTAAGACAGTTAAAACTTTGCAAATATGTTGTTTAATGTATTGGCTACGACACGTCTTTTTTTATTTTTGCTTAAAATTGTTTAGAAAAAATTTTAAAGTCTTCTGAACTTTTTACTAGTCAATGTATAATCCATACGTTTTAGCACTCTTACACAAACAATTCTTGACTAAAACAGTTAAAACTTTGCAAATATGTTGTTTAATGTATTGGCTACGACACGCTTTTTTTATTTTTGCTTGAAATTGTTTTGAAAAAATTTTACAGTCTTCTGAACTTTTTACTAGTCAATGTATAATCCATACGTTTTAGCACTCTTACACAAACAATTCTTGACTAAAACAGTTAACACTTGGCAAATATGTTGTTTAATGTATTGGCTACGACACGTTTTTTTTATTTTTGCTTAAAATTGTTTAGAAAAAATTTTACAGTCTTCTGAACTATTTACATTAAAAAACACCTATGCTTGCTTTCGTCAATGTATAATCCATACGTTTTAGCACTCTTACACAAACAATTCTTGACTAAAACAGTTAAAACTTTGCAAATATGTTGTTGAATTTATTGGCTACGACACGCTTTTTTTATTTTTGCTTAAAATTGTTTAGAAAAAATTTTACGGTCTTCTGAACTTTTCACATTAAAAAACACCTATGCTTGCTTTCGTCAATGTATAATCCATACGTTTTAGCATTCTTACACAAACAATTCTCGACTAAAACAGTTAAAACTTTGCAAATATGTTGTTTAATGTATTGGCTACGACACGCTTTTTTCATTTTTGCTTAAAATTGTTTAGAAAAAATTTTACAGTCTTCTGAACTTTTTACTAGTCAATGTATAATCCATAGGTTTTAGCACTCTTACACAAACAATTCTTGACTAAAACAGTTAAAACTTTGCAAATATGTTGTTTAATGTATTGGCTACGACACGCTTTTTTTATTTTTGCTTAAAATTGTTTAGAAAAAGTTTTACAGTCTTCTGAACTTTTTACTAGTCAATGTATAATCCATACGTTTTAGCACTCTTACACAAACAATTCTTGACTAAAACAGTTAAAACTTTGCAAATATGTTGTTTGATGTATTGGCTACGACACGCTTTTTTTATTTTTGCTTAAAATTGTTTAGAAAAAATTTTACAGTCTTCTGAACTTTTTACTAGTCAATGTATAATCCATACGTTTTAGCACTCTTACACAAACAATTCTTGACTAAAACAGTTAAAACTTGGCAAATATGTTGTTTAATGTATTGGCTACGACACGTTTTTTTTATTTTTGCTTAAAATTGTTTAGAAAAAATTTTTCAGTCTTCTGAACTATTTACATTAAAAAACACCTATGCTTGCTTTCGTCAATGTATAATCCATACGTTTTAGCACTCTTACACAAACAATTCTTGACTAAAACAGTTAAAACTTTGCAAATATGTTGTTTAATTTATTGGCTACGACACGCTTTTTTTATTTTTGCTTAAAATTGTTTAGAAAAAATTTTACGGTCTTCTGAACTTTTTACATTAAAAAACACCTATGCTTGCTTTCGTCAATGTATAATCCATACGTTTTAGCATTCTTACACAAACAATTCTCGACTAAAACAGTTAAAACTTTGCAAATATGTTGTTTAATGTATTGGCTACGACACGCTTTTTTCATTTTTGCTTAAAATTGTTTAGAAAAAAATTTACAGTCTTCTGAACTTTTTACTAGTCAATGTATAATCCATAGGTTTTAGCACTCTTACACAAACAATTCTTGACTAAAACAGTTAAAACTTTGCAAATATGTTGTTTAATGTATTGGCTACGACACGCTTTTTTTATTTTTGCTTAAAATTGTTTAGAAAAAGTTTTACAGTCTTCTGAACTTTTTACTAGTCAATGTATAATCCATACGTTTTAGCACTCTTACACAAACAATTCTTGACTAAAACAGTTAAAACTTTGCAAATATGTTTCTTAATGTATTGGCTACGACACGCTTTTTTTATTTTTGCTTAAAATTGTTTACAAAAAATTTTACAGTCTTCTGAACTTTTTACTAGTCAATGTATAATCCACACGTTTTAGCACTCTTACACAAACAATTCTTGAATAAAACAGTTAAAACTTTGCAAATATTTTGTTGTTTAATGTATTGGCTACGACACGCTTTTTTTATTTTTGCTTAAAATTGTTTAGAAAAAATTTTACAGTCTTCTTAAATTTTTACATTAAGAAACACCTATGCTTGCTTTCGTCAATGTATAATCCATACGTTTTAGCACTCTTACACAAACAATTCTTGACTAAAACAGTTAAAACTTAGCAAATATGTTGTTTAATGTATTGGCTACGACACGTTTTTTTTATTTTTGCTTAAAATTGTTTAGAAAAAATTTTACAGTCTTCTGAACTATTTACATTAAAAAACACCTATGCTTGCTTTCGTCAATGTATAATCCATACGTTTTAGCACTCTTACACAAACAATTCTTGACTAAAACAGTTAAAACTTTGCAAATATGTTGTTTAATTTATTGGCTACGACACGCTTTTTTTATTTTTGCTTAAAATTGTTTAGAAAAAATTTTACGGTCTTCTGAACTTTTTACATTAAAAAACACCTATGCTTGCTTTCGTCAATGTATAATCCATAGGTTTTAGCATTCTTACACAAACAATTCTCGACTAAAACAGTTAAAACTTTGCAAATATGTTGTTTAATGTATTGGCTACGACACGCTTTTTTCATTTTTGCTTAAAATTGTTTAGAAAAAATTTTACAGTCTTCTGAACTTTTTACTAGTCAATGTATAATCCATAGGTTTTAGCACTCTTACACAAACAATTCTTGACTAAAACAGTTAAAACTTTGCAAATATGTTGTTTAATGTATTGGCTACGACACGCTTTTTTTATTTTTGCTTAAAATTGTTTAGAAAAAGTTTTACAGTCTTCTGAACTTTTTACTAGTCAATGTATAATCCATACGTTTTAGCACTCTTACACAAACAATTCTTGACTAAAACAGTTAAAACTTTGCAAATATGTTGTTTGATGTATTGGCTACGACACGCTTTTTTTATTTTTGCTTAAAATTGTTTAGAAAAAATTTTACAGTCTTCTGAACTTTTTACTAGTCAATGTATAATCCACACGTTTTAGCACTCTTACACAAACAATTCTTGACTAAAACAGTTAAAACTTTGCAAACATGTTGTTTAATGTATTAGCTACGACACGCTTTTTTTATTTTTGCTTAAAATTGTTTAGAAAAAATTTTACAGTCTTCTTAACTTTTTACATTAAGAAACACCTATGCTTGCTTTCGTCAATGTATAATCCATACGTTTTAGCACTCTTACACAAACAATTCTTGACTAAAACAGTTAAAACTTTGCAAATATGTTTCTTAATGTATTGGCTACGACACGCTTATTTTATTTTTGCTTAAAATTGTTTAGAAAAAATTTTACGGTCTTCTGAACTTTTTACATTAAAAAACACCTATGCTTGCTTTCGTCAATGTATAATCCATACGTTTTAGCACTCTTACACAAACAATTCTTGACTAAAACAGTTAAAACTTTGCAAATATGTTGTTTAATGTATTGGCTACGACACGCTTTTTTCATTTTTGCTTAAAATTGTTTAGAAAAAATTTTACAGTCTTCTGAACTTTTTACTAGTCAATGTATAATCCATAGGTTTTAGCACTCTTACACAAACAATTCTTGACTAAAACAGTTAAAACTTTGCAAATATGTTGTTTAATGTATTGGCTACGACACGCTTTTTTTATTTTTGCTTAAAATTGTTTAGAAAAAATTTTACAGTCTTCTGAACTTTTTAAATTAAAAAACACCTATGCTTGCTTTCGTCAATGTATAATCCATACGTTTTAGCACTCTTACACAAACAATTCTTGACTAAAACAGTTAAAACTTTGCAAATATGTTGTTTAATGTATTGGCTACGACACGCTTTTTTTATTTTTGCTTAAAATTGTTTAGAAAAAATTTTACAGTCTTCTGAACTTTTTACATTAAAAAACACCTATGCTTGCTTTCGTCAATGTATAATCCATACGTTTTTAGCACTCTTACACAAACAATTCTTGACTAAAACAGTTAAAACTTTGCAAATATGTTGTTTAATGTATTGTCTACGACACGCTTTTTTTATTTTTGCTTAAAATTGTTTAGAAAAAATTTTACAGTCTTCTGAACTTTTTACTAGTCAATGTATAATCCATAAGTTTTAGCACTCTTACACAAACAATTCTTGACTAAAACAGTTAAAACTTTGCAAATATGTTGTTTAATGTATTGGCTACGACACGCTTTTTTTATTTTTGCTTAAAATTGTTTAGAAAAAATTTTACAGTCTTCTGAACTTTTTACATTAAAAAACACCTATGCTTGCTTTCGTCAATGTATAATCCATACGTTTTAGCACTCTTACACAAACAATTCTTGACTAAAACAGTTAAAACTTTGCAAATATGTTGTGTAATATATTGGCTACGACACGCTTTTTTTATTTTTGCTTAAAATTGTTTAGAAAAAATTTTACAGTCTTCTGAACTTTTACTAGTCAATGTATAATCCATACGTTTTAGCACTCTTTCACAAACAATTCTTGACTAAAACAGTTAAAACTTTGCAAATATGTTGTTTAATGTACTGGCTACGACACGCTTTTTTATTTTTGCTTAAAAGTGTTTAGAAAAAAGTTTACAGTCTTCTGAACTTTTTACTAGTCAATGTATAATCCATACGTTTTAGCACTCTTACACAAACAATTCTTGACTAAAACAGTTAAAACTTTGCAAATATGTTGTTTAATGTATTGGCTACGACACGCTTTTTTTATTTTTGCTTAAAAGTGTTTAGAAAAAATTTTACAGTCTTCTGAACTTTTTACATTAAAAAACACCTATGCTTGCTTTCGTCAATGTATAATCCATACGTTTTAGCACTCTTACACAAACAATTCTTGACTAAGACAGTTAAAACTTTGCAAATATGTTGTTTAATGTATTGGCTACGACACGCTTTTTTTATTTTTGCTTAAAATTGTTTAGAAAAAATTTTACGGTCTTCTGAACTTTTTACTAGTCAATGTATAATCCATACGTTTTAGCACTCTTACACAAACAATTTTTGACTAAAACAGTTAAAACTTTGCAAATATGTTGTTTAATGTATTGGCTACGACACGCTTTTTTTATTTTTGCTTAAAGTGTTTAGAAAAAATTTTACAGTCTTCTGAACTTTTTACATTAAAAAACACCTATGCTTGCTTTCGTCAATGTATAATCGATACGTTTTAGCACTCTTACACAAACAATTCTTGACTAAGACAGTTAAAACTTTGCAAATATGTTGTTTAATGTATTGGCTACGACACGCTTTTTTTATTTTTGCTTAAAATTGTTAAGAAAAAATTTTACAGTCTTCTGAACTTTTTACATTAAAAAACACCTATGCTTGCTTTCGTAAATGTATAATCCATACGTTTTAGCACTCTTACACAAACAATTCTTGACTAAGACAGTTAAAACTTTGCAAATATGTTGTTTAATGTATTGGCTACGACACGCTTTTTTTATTTTTGCTTAAAATTGTTTAGAAAAAATTTTAAAGTCTTCTGAACTTTTTACTAGTCAATGTATAATCCATACGTTTTAGCACTCTTACACAAACAATTCTTGACTAAAACAGTTAAAACTTTGCAAATATGTTGTTTAATGTATTGGCTACGACACGCTTTTTTTATTTTTGCTTAAAATTGTTTAGAAAAAATTTTACAGTCTTCTGAACTTTTACTAGTCAATGTATAATCCATACGTTTTAGCACTCTTTCACAAACAATTCTTGACTAAAACAGTTAAAACTTTGCAAATATGTTGTTTAATGTATTGGCTACGACACGCTTTTTTTATTTTTGCTTAAAATTGTTTAGAAAAAATTTTACAGTCTTCTGAACTTTTTACATTAAAAAACACCTATGCTTGCTTTCGTCAATGTATAATCCATACGTTTTAGCACTCTTACACAAACAATTCTTGACTAAGACAGTTAAAACTTTGCAAATATGTTGTTTAATGTATTGGCTACGACACGCTTTTTTTATTTTTGCTTAAAATTGTTTAGAAAAAATTTTACAGTCTTCTGAACTTTTTACTAGTCAATGTATAATCCATAGGTTTTAGCACTCTTACACAAACAATTCTTGACTAAAACAGTTAAAACTTGGCAAATATGTTGTTTAATGTATTGGCTACGACACGCTTTTTTCATTTTTGCTTAAAATTGTTTAGAAAAAATTTTACAGTCTTCTGAACTTTTTACTAGTCAATGTATAATCCATACGTTTTAGCACTCTTACACAAACAATTCTTGACTAAAACAGTTAAAACTTTGCAAATATGTTGTTTAATGTATTGGCTACGACAAGCTTTTCTATTTTTGCTTAAAATTGTTTAGAAAAAATTTTACAGTCTTCTGAACTTTTTACATTAAAAAACACCTATGCTTGCTTTCGTCAATGTATAATCCATACGTTTTAGCACTCTTACACAAACAATTCTTGACTAAGACAGTTAAAACTTTGCAAATATGTTGTTTAATGTATTGGCTACGACACGCTTTTTTTATTTTTGCTTAAAATTGTTTAGAAAAAATTTTACAGTCTTCTGAACTTTTTACTAGTCAATGTATAATCCATACGTTTTAGCACTCTTACACAAACAATTCTTGACTAAAACAGTTAAAACTTGGCAAATATGTTGTTTAATGTATTGGCTACGACACGCTTTTTTCATTTTTGCTTAAAATTGTTTAGAAAAAATTTTACAGTCTTCTGAACTTTTTACTAGTCAATGTATAATCCATACGTTTTAGCACTCTTACACAAACAATTCTTGACTAAAACAGTTAAAACTTTGCAAATATGTTGTTTAATGTATTGGCTACGACAAGCTTTTCTATTTTTGCTTAAAATTGTTTAGAAAAAATTAAACAGTCTTCTAAACTTTTTACATTAAAAAACACCTATGCTTGCTTTCGTCAATGTATAATCCATACGTTTTAGCACTCTTACACAAACAATTCTTGACTAAAACAGTTAAAACTTTGCAAATATGTTGTTTAATGTATTGGCTACGACACGCATTTTTTATTTTTGCTTAAAATTGTTTAGAAAAAATTTTACAGTCTTCTGAACTTTTTACTAGTCAATGTATAATCCATACGTTTTAGCACTCTTACACAAACAATTCTTGACTAAAACAGTTAAAACTTGGCAAATATGTTGTTTAATGTATTGGCTACGACATGTTTGTTTTATTTTTGCTTAAAATTGTTTAGAAAAAATTTTACGGTCTTCTGAACATTTTACATTAAAAAACACCTATGCTTGCTTTCGTCAATGTATAATCCATACGTTTTAGCATTCTTACACAAACAATTCTCGACTAAAACAGTTAAAACTTTGCAAATATGTTGTTTAATGTATTGGCTACGACACGCTTTTTTCATTTTTGCTTAAAATTGTTTAGAAAAAATTTTACAGTCTTCTGAACTTTTTACTAGTCAATGTATAATCCATAGGTTTTAGCACTCTTACACAAACAATTCTTGACTAAAACAGTTAAAACTTTGCAAATATGTTGTTTAATGTATTGGCTACGACACGCTTTTTTTATTTTTGCTTAAAATTGTTTAGAAAAAATTTTACAGTCTTCTGAACTTTTTACATTAAAAAACACCTATGCTTGCTTTCGTCAATGTATAATCCATATGTTTTAGCACTCTTACACAAACAATTCTTGACTAAAACAGTTAAAACTTTGCAAATATGTTGTTTGATGTATTGGCTACGACACACTTTTTTTATTTTTGCTTAAAATTGTTTAGAAAAAAATTTACAGTCTTCTGAACTTTTTACATTAAAAAACACCTATGCTTGCTTTCGTCAATGTATAATCCATACGTTTTAGCACTCTTACACAAACAATTCTTGACTAAAACAGTTAAAACTTTGCAAACATGTTGTTTAATGTATTGGCTACGACACGCTTTTTTTATTTTTGCTTAAAATTGTTTAGAAAAAATTTTACAGTCTTCTGAACTTTTTACATTAAAAAACACCTATGCTTGCTTTCGTCAATGTATAATCCATACGTTTTAGCACTCTTACACAAACAATTCTCGACTAAAACAGTTAAAACTTTGCAAACATGTTGTTTAATGTATTGGCTACGACACGCTTATTTTATTTTTACTTAAAATTGTTTAGAAAAAATTTTACAGTCTTCTGAACTTTTTACTAGTCAATGTATAATCCATACGTTTTAGCACTCTTACACAAACAATTCTTGACTAAAACAGTTAAAACTTTGAAAATATGTTGTTTAATGTATTGGCTACGACACGCTTTTTTTAATTTTTGCTTAAAATTGTTTAGAAAAAATTTTACAGTCTTCTTAACTTTTTACATTAAGAAACACCTATGCTTGCTTTCGTCAATGTATAATCCATACGTTTTAGCACTCTTACACAAACAATTCTTGACTAAAACAGTTAAAACTTTGCAAATATGTTGTTTAATGTATTGGCTACGACACGCATTTTTTATTTTTGCTTAAAATTGTTTAGAAAAAATTTTACAGTCTTCTGAACATTTTACTAGTCAATGTATAATCCATACGTTTTAGCACTCTTACACAAACAATTCTTGACTAAAACAGTTAAAACTTGGCAAATATGTTGTTTAATGTATTGGCTACGACATGTTTGTTTTATTTTTGCTTAAAATTGTTTAGAAAAAATTTTACGGTCTTCTGAACTTTTTACATTAAAAAACACCTATGCTTGCTTTCGTCAATGTATAATCCATACGTTTTAGCATTCTTACACAAACAATTCTCGACTAAAACAGTTAAAACTTTGCAAATATGTTGTTTAATGTATTGGCTACGACACGCTTTTTTCATTTTTGCTTAAAATTGTTTAGAAAAAATTTTACAGTCTTCTGAACTTTTTACTAGTCAATGTATAATCCATAGGTTTTAGCACTCTTACACAAACAATTCTTGACTAAAACAGTTAAAACTTTGCAAATATGTTGTTTAATGTATTGGCTACGACACGCTTTTTTTATTTTTGCTTAAAATTGTTTAGAAAAAATTTTACAGTCTTCTGAACTTTTTACATTAAAAAACACCTATGCTTGCTTTCGTCAATGTATAATCCATATGTTTTAGCACTCTTACACAAACAATTCTTGACTTAAACAGTTAAAACTTTGCAAATATGTTGTTTGATGTATTGGCTACGACACGCTTTTTTTATTTTTGCTTAAAATTGTTTAGAAAAAAATTTACAGTCTTCTGAACTTTTTACATTAAAAAACACCTATGCTTGCTTTCGTCAATGTATAATCCATACGTTTTAGCACTCTTACACAAACAATTCTTGACTAAAACAGTTAAAACTTTGCAAACATGTTGTTTAATGTATTGGCTACGACACGCTTTTTTTATTTTTGCTTAAAATTGTTTAGAAAAAATTTTACAGTCTTCTGAACTTTTTACATTAAAAAACACCTATGCTTGCTTTCGTCAATGTATAATCCATACGTTTTAGCACTCTTACACAAACAATTCTCGACTAAAACAGTTAAAACTTTGCAAACATGTTGTTTAATGTATTGGCTACGACACGCTTATTTTATTTTTACTTAAAATTGTTTAGAAAAAATTTTACAGTCTTCTGAACTTTTTACTAGTCAATGTATAATCCATACGTTTTAGCACTCTTACACAAACAATTCTTGACTAAAACAGTTAAAACTTTGCAAATATGTTGTTTAATGTATTGGCTACGACACGCTTTTTTAATTTTTGCTTAAAATTGTTTAGAAAAAATTTTACAGTCTTCTTAACTTTTACATTAAGAAACACCTATGCTTGCTTTCGTCAATGTATAATCCATACGTTTTAGCACTCTTACACAAACAATTCTTGACTAAAACAGTTAAAACTTTGCAAATATGTTTCTTAATGTATTGGCTACGACACGCTTATTTTATTTTTGCTTAAAATTGTTTAGAAAAAATTTTACGGTCTTCTGAACTTTTTACATTAAAAAACACCTATGCTTGCTTTCGTCAATGTATAATCCATACGTTTTAGCACTCTTACACAAACAATTCTTGACTAAAACAGTTAAAACTTTGCAAATATGTTGTTTAATGTATTGGCTACGACACGCTTTTTTCATTTTTGCTTAAAATTGTTTAGAAAAAATTTTACAGTCTTCTGAACATTTCACATCAAAAAACACCTATGCTTGCTTTCGTCAATGTATAATCCATAAGTTTTAGCACTCTTACGCAAACAATTCTTGACTAAAACAGTTAAAATTTTGCAAATATGTTGTTTAATGTATTGGCTACGACACGCTTTTTTTATTTTTGCTTAAAATTGTTTAGAAAAAATTTTACAGTCTTCTGAACTTTTTACTAGTCAATGTATAATACATACGTTTTAGCACTCTTACACAAACAATTCTTGACTTAAACAGTTAAAACTTTGCAAATATGTTGTTTAATGTATTGGCTACGACACGCTTTTTTTATTTTGCTTAAAATTGTTTAGAAAAAATTTTACAGTCTTCTGAACTTTTTACTAGTCAATGTATAATCCATACGTTTTAGCACTCTTACACAAACAATTCTTGACTAAAACAGTTAAAACTTGGCAAATATGTTGTTTAATGTATTGGCTACGACACGCTTTTTTCATTTTTGCTTAAAGACATTAGAAAAAATTTTACAGTCTTCTGAACTTTTTACTAGTCAATGTATAATCCATACGTTTTAGCACTCTTACACAAACAATTCTTGACTAAAACAGTTAAAACTTTGCAAATATGTTGTTTAATGTATTGGCTACGACAAGCTTTTTTATTTTTGCTTAAAATTGTTTAGAAAAAATTAAACAGTCTTCTAAACTTTTTACATTAAAAAACAC
This sequence comes from Thalia democratica, assembly GCF_965202585.1. NCBI lineage: Eukaryota > Metazoa > Chordata > Thaliacea > Salpida > Salpidae > Thalia > Thalia democratica. The sequence goes on along the minus strand of NW_028140144.1, from coordinate 11,603 downwards.
CTATGCTTGCTTTCGTCAATGTATAATCCATACGTTTTAGCACTCTTACACAAACAATTCTTGACTAAAACAGTTAAAACTTTGCAAATATGTTGTTTAATGTATTGGCTACGACACGCATTTTTTATTTTTGCTTAAAATTGTTTAGAAAAAATTTTACAGTCTTCTGAACTTTTTACTAGTCAATGTATAATCCATACGTTTTAGCACTCTTACACAAACAATTCTTGACTAAAACAGTTAAAACTTTGCAAATATGTTGTTTAATGTATTGGCTACGACACGCTTTTTTTAATTTTTGCTTAAAATTGTTTAGAAAAAATTTTACAGTCTTCTTAACTTTTTACATTAAGAAACACCTATGCTTGCTTTCGTCAATGTATAATCCATACGTTTTAGCACTCTTACACAAACTATTCTTGACTAAAACAGTTAAAACTTTGCAAATATGTTTCTTAATGTATTGGCTACGACACGCTTATTTTATTTTTGCTTAAAATTGTTTAGAAAAAATTTTACGGTCTTCTGAACTTTTTACATTAAAAAACACCTATGCTTGCTTTCGTCAATGTATAATCCATACGTTTTAGCACTCTTACACAAACAATTCTTGACTAAAACAGTTAAAACTTTGCAAATATGTTGTTTAATGTATTGGCTACGACACGCTTTTTTCATTTTTGCTTAAAATTGTTTAGAAAAAATTTTACAGTCTTCTGAACATTTTACATCAAAAAACACCTATGCTTGCTTTCGTCAATGTATAATCCATAAGTTTTAGCAATCTTACGCAAACAATTCTTGACTAAAACAGTTAAAACTTTGCAAATATGTTGTTTAATGTATTGGCTACGACACGCTTTTTTTATTTTTGCTTAAAATTATTTAGAAAAAATTTTACAGTCTTCTGAACTTTTTACTAGTCAATGTATAATCCATACGTTTTAGCACTCTTACACAAACAATTCTTGACTTAAACAGTTAAAACTTTGCAAATATGTTGTTTAATGTATTGGCTACGACACGCTTTTTTTATTTTTGCTTGAAATTGTTTAGAAAAAATTTTACAGTCTTCTGAACTTTTTACTAGTCAATGTATAATCCATACGTTTTAGCACTCTTACACAAACGATTCTTGACTAAAACAGTTAAAACTTTGCAAATATGTTGTTTAATGTATTGGCTACGACAAGCTTTTTTTTATTTTTGCTTAAAATTGTTTAGAAAAAAATTTTACAGTCTTCTGAACTTTTTACTAGTCAATGTATAATCCATACGTTTTAGCACTCTTACACAAACAATTCTTGACTAAAACAGTTAAAACTTTGCAAACATGTTGTTTAATGTATTGGCTACGACACGCTTTTTTTATTTTTGCTTAAAATTGTTTAGAAAAAATTTTACAGTCTTCCTAACTTTTTACTTTAAAAAACATATATGCTTGCTTTCGTCAATGTATAATCCATACGTTTTAGCACTCTTACACAAACAATTCTTGACTAAAACAGTTAAAACTTTGCAAATATGTTGTTTAATGTATTGGCTACGACACGCTTATTTTATTTTTGCTTAAAATTGTTTAGAAAAAATTTTACAGTCTTCTGAACTTTTTACATTAAAAAACACCTATGCTTGCTTTCGTCAATGTATAATCCATACGTTTTTAGCACTCTTACACAAACAATTCTTGACTAAAACAGTTAAAACTTTGCAAATATGTTGTTTAATGTATTGGCTACGACACACTTTTTTTATTTTTGCTTAAAATTGTTTAGAAAAAAATTTTACAGTCTTCTGAACTTTTTACTAGTCAATGTATAATCCATAAGTTTTAGCACTCTTACGCAAACAATTCTTGACTAAAACAGTTTAAAACTTTGCAAATATGTTGTTTAATGTATTGGCTACGACACGCTTTTTTTATTTTTGCTTAAAATTGTTTAGAAAAAATTTTACAGTCTTCTGAACTTTTTACTAGTCAATGTATAATCCATACGTTTTAGCACTCTTACACAAACAATTCTTGACTAAAACAGTTAAAACTTTGCAAACATGTTGTTTAATGTATTGGCTACGACACGCTTTTTTTATTTTTGCTTAAAATTGTTTAGAAAAAATTTTACAGTCTTCTGAACTTTTTACTAGTCAATGTATAATCCATACGTTTTAGCACTCTTACACAAACAATTCTTGACTAAAACAGTTAAAACTTTGCAAATATGTTGTTTAATGTATTGGCTACGACACGCTTTTTTTATTTTTGCTTAAAATTTTTTAGAAAAAATTTTACAGTCTTCTGAACTTTTTACATTAAAAAACACCTATGCTTTCTTTCGTCAATGTATAATCCATACGTTTTAGCACTCTTACACAAACAATTCTTGACTAAAACAGTTAAAACTTTGCAAATATGTTGTTTAATGTATTGGCTACGACACGCTTTTTTTATTTTTGCTTAAAATTGTTTAGAAAAAATTTTACAGTCTTCTGAACTTTTTACATTAAAAAACACCTATGCTTGCTTTCGTCAATGTATAATCCATACGTTTTTAGCACTCTTACACAAACAATTCTTGACTAAAACAGTTAAAACTTTGCAAATATGTTGTTTAATGTATTGGCTACGACACGCTTTTTTTATTTTTGCTTAAAATTTTTTAGAAAAAATTTTACAGTCTTCTGAACTTTTTACTAGTCAATGTATAGTCCATAAGTTTTAGCACTCTTACACAAACAATTCTTGACTAAAACATTTAAAACTTTGCAAATATGTTGTTTAATGTATTGGCTACGACACGCTTTTTTTATTTTTGCTTAAAATTGTTTAGAAAAAATTTTACAGTCTTCTGAACTTTTTACATTAAAAAACACCTATGCTTGCTTTCGTCAATGTATAATCCATACGTTTTAGCACTCTTACACAAACAATTCTTGATTAAAACAGTTAAAACTTTGCAAATATGTTGTTTAATGTATTGGCTACGACACGCTTTTTTCATTTTTGCTTAAAATTGTTTAGAAAAAATTTTACAGTCTTCTGAACTTTTACTAGTCAATGTATAATCCATACGTTTTAGCACTCTTTCACAAACAATTCTTGACTAAAACAGTTAAAACTTTGCAAATATGTTGTTTAATGTATTGGCTACGACACGCTTTTTTTATTTTTGCTTAAAATTGTTTAGAAAAAATTTTACAGTCTTCTGAACTTTTTTCATTAAAAAACACTTATGCTTGCTTTCGTAAATGTATAATCCATACGTTTTAGCACTCTTACACAAACAATTCTTGACTAAGATAGTTAAAACTTTGCAAATATGTTGTTTAATGTATTGGCTACGACACGCTTTTTTTATTTTTGCTTAAAATTGTTTAGAAAAAATTTTAAAGTCTTCTGAACTTTTTACTAGTCAATGTATAATCCATACGTTTTAGCACTCTTACACAAACAATTCTTGACTAAAACAGTTAAAACTTTGCAAATATGTTGTTTAATGTATTGGCTACGACACGCTTTTTTTATTTTTGCTTGAAATTGTTTTGAAAAAATTTTACAGTCTTCTGAACTTTTTACTAGTCAATGTATAATCTTTACGTTTTAGCACTCTTACACAAACAATTCTTGACTAAAACAGTTAAAACTTTGCAAATATGTTGTTTAATGTATTGGCTACGACACGCTTTTTTTATTTTTGCTTAAAATTGTTTAGAAAAAATTTTACAGTCTTCTGAACTTTTTACTAGTCAATGTATAATCCATACGTTTTAGCACTTTTACACAAACAATTCTTGACTAAAACAGTTAAAACTTGGCAAATATGTTGTTTAATGTATTGGCTACGACACGTTTTTTTATTTTTGCTTAAAATTGTTTAGAAAAAATTTTACAGTCTTCTGAACTTTTTACATAGAAAAACACCTATTCTTGCTTTCGTCAATGTATAATCCATACGTTTTAGCACTCTTACACAAACAATTCTTGACTAAAACAGTTAAAACTTTGCAAATATGTTGTTTAATGTATTGGCTACGACACACTATTTTATTTTTACTTAAAATTGTTTAGAAAAAATTTTACGGTCTCATGAACTTTTTACATTAAAAAACACTTATGCTTGCTTTCGTCAATGTATAATCCATACGTTTTAGCACTCTTACACAAACAATTCTTGACTAAAACAGTTAAAACTTTGCAAATATGTTGTTTAATGTATAGGCTACGACACGCTTTTTTTATTTTTGCTTAAAATTGTTTAGAAAAAATTTTACAGTCTTCTGAACTTTTTACTAGTCAATGTATAATCCATACGTTTTAGCACTCTTACACAAACAATTCTTGACTAAAACAGTTAAAACTTTGCAAATATGTTGTTTAATGTATTGGCTACGACACACTTTTTTTATTTTTGCTTAAAATTGTTTAGAAAAAATTTTACAGTCTTCTGAACTTTTTACATTAAAAAACACCTATGCTTGCTTTCGTCAATGTATAATCCATACGTTTTTAGCACTCTTACACAAACAATTCTTGACTTAAACAGTTAAAACTTTGCAAATATGTTGTTTAATGTATTGGCTACGACACGCTTTCTTTATTTTTGCTTAAAATTGTTTAGAAAAAATTTTACAGTCTTCTGAACTTTTTACTAGTCAATGTATAATCCATAAGTTTTAGCACTCTTACACAAACAATTCTTGACTAAAACAGTTAAAACTTTGCAAATATGTTGTTTAATGTATTGGCTACGACAAGCTTTTTTTATTTTTGCTTAAAATTGTTTAGAAAAAATTTTACAGTCTTCTGAACTTTTTACATTAAAAAACACCTATGCTTGCTTTCGTCAATGTATAATCCATACGTTTTAGCACTCTTACACAAACAATTCTTGACTAAAACAGTTAAAACTTTGCAAATATGTTGTTTAATGTATTGGCTACGACACGCTTTTTTTATTTTTGCTTAAAATTGTTTAGAAAAAATTTTACAGTCTTCTGAACTTTTACTAGTCAATGTATAATCCATACGTTTTAGCACTCTTTCACAAACAATTCTTGACTAAAACAGTTAAAACTTTGCAAATATGTTGTTTAATGTATTGGCTACGACACGCTTTTTTTATTTTTGCTTAAAATTGTTTAGAAAAATTTTACAGTCTTCTGAACTTTTTACATTAAAAAACACTTATGCTTGCTTTCGTAAATGTATAATCCATACGTTTTAGCACTCTTACACAAACAATTCTTGACTAAGATAGTTAAAACTTTGCAAATATGTTGTTTAATGTATTGGCTACGACACGCTTTTTTTATTTTTGCTTAAAATTGTTTAGAAAAAATTTTAAAGTCTTCTGAACTTTTTACTAGTCAATGTATAATCCATACGTTTTAGCACTCTTACACAAACAATTCTTGACTAAAACAGTTAAAACTTTGCAAATATGTTGTTTAATGTATTGGCTACGACACGCTTTTTTTATTTTTGCTTGAAATTGTTTTGAAAAAATTTTACAGTCTTCTGAACTTTTTACTAGTCAATGTATAATCTTTACGTTTTAGCACTCTTACACAAACAATTCTTGACTAAAACAGTTAAAACTTTGCAAATATGTTGTTTAATGTATTGGCTACGACACGCTTTTTTTATTTTTGCTTAAAATTGTTTAGAAAAAATTTTACAGTCTTCTGAACTTTTTACTAGTCAATGTATAATCCATACGTTTTAGCACTTTTACACAAACAATTCTTGACTAAAACAGTTAAAACTTGGCAAATATGTTGTTTAATGTATTGGCTACGACACGTTTTTTTTATTTTTGCTTAAAATTGTTTAGAAAAAATTTTACAGTCTTCTGAACTTTTTACATAGAAAAACACCTATGCTTGCTTTCGTCAATGTATAATCCATACGTTTTAGCACTCTTACACAAACAATTCTTGACTAAAACAGTTAAAACTTTGCAAATATGTTGTTTAATGTATTGGCTACGACACACTATTTTATTTTTACTTAAAATTGTTTAGAAAAAATTTTACGGTCTCATGAACTTTTTACATTAAAAAACACTTATGCTTGCTTTCGTCAATGTATAATCCATACGTTTTAGCACTCTTACACAAACAATTCTTGACTAAAACAGTTAAAACTTTGCAAATATGTTGTTTAATGTATAGGCTACGACACGCTTTTTTTATTTTTGCTTAAAATTGTTTAAAAAAAATTTTACAGTCTTCTGAACTTTTTACTAGTCAATGTATAATCCATACGTTTTAGCACTCTTACACAAACAATTCTTGACTAAAACAGTTAAAACTTTGCAAATATGTTGTTTAATGTATTGGCTACGACACGCTTTTTTTATTTTTGCTTAAAATTGTTTAGAAAAAATTTTACAGTCTTCTGAACTTTTTACATTAAAAAACACCTATGCTTGCTTTCGTCAATGTATAATCCATACGTTTTTAGCACTCTTACACAAACAATTCTTGACTTAAACAGTTAAAACTTTGCAAATATGTTGTTTAATGTATTGGCTACGACACGCTTTCTTTATTTTTGCTTAAAATTGTTTAGAAAAAATTTTACAGTCTTCTGAACTTTTTACTAGTCAATGTATAATCCATAAGTTTTAGCACTCTTACACAAACAATTCTTGACTAAAACAGTTAAAACTTTGCAAATATGTTGTTTAATGTATTGGCTACGACAAGCTTTTTTTATTTTTGCTTAAAATTGTTTAGAAAAAATTTTACAGTCTTCTGAACTTTTTACATTAAAAAACACCTATGCTTGCTTTCGTCAATGTATAATCCATACGTTTTAGCACTCTTACACAAACAATTCTTGACTAAAACAGTTAAAACTTTGCAAATATGTTGTTTAATGTATTGGCTACGACACGCTTTTTTTATTTTTGCTTAAAATTGTTTAGAAAAAATTTTACAGTCTTCTGAACTTTTACTAGTCAATGTATAATCCATACGTTTTAGCACTCTTTCACAAACAATTCTTGACTAAAACAGTTAAAACTTTGCAAATATGTTGTTTAATGTATTGGCTACGACACGCTTTTTTTATTTTTGCTTAAAATTGTTTAGAAAAAATTTTACAGTCTTCTGAACTTTTTACATTAAAAAACACCTATGCTTGCTTTCGTCAATGTATAATCCATACGTTTTTAGCACTCTTACACAAACAATTCTTGACTAAAACAGTTAAAACTTTGCAAATATGTTGTTTAATGTATTGGCTACGACACGCTTTTTTTATTTTTGCTTAAAATTGTTTAGAAAAAATTTTACAGTCTTCTGAACTTTTTACTAGTCAATGTATAATCCATAAGTTTTAGCACTCTTACGCAAACAATTCTTGACTAAAACAGTTAAAACTTTGCAAATATGTTGTTTAATGTATTGGCTACGACACGCTTTTTTTATTTTTGCTTAAAATTGTTTAGAAAAAATTTTACAGTCTTCTGAACTTTTTACTAGTCAATGTATAATCCATACGTTTTAGCACTCTTACACAAACAATTCTTGACTAAAACAGTTAAAACTTTGCAAACATGTTGTTTAATGTATTGGCTACGACACGCTTTTTTTATTTTTGCTTAAAATTGTTTAGAAAAAATTTTACAGTCTTCTGAACTTTTTACTAGTCAATGTATAATCCATTAGTTTTAGCACTCTTACACAAACGATTCTTGACTTAAACAGTTAAAACTTTGCAAATATGTTGTTTAATGTATTGGCTACGACACGCTTTTTATATTTGCTTAAAATTTTTTAGAAAAATTTTACAGTCTTCTGAACTTTTTACATTAAAAAACACCTATGCTTTCTTTCGTCAATGTATAATCCATACGTTTTAGCACTCTTACACAAACAATTCTTGACTAAAACAGTTAAAACTTTGCAAATATGTTGTTTAATGTATTGGCTACGACACGCTTTTTTTTATTTTTGCTTAAAATTGTTTAGAAAAAATTTTACAGTCTTCTGAACTTTTTACATTAAAAAACACCTATGCTTGCTTTCGTCAATGTATAATCCATACGTTTTTAGCACTCTAACACAAACAATTCTTGACTAAAACAGTTAAAACTTTGCAAATATGTTGTTTAATGTATTGGCTACGACACGCTTTTTTTATTTTTGCTTAAAATTGTTTAGAAAAAATTTTACAGTCTTCTGAACTTTTTACTAGTCAATGTATAATCCATAAGTTTTAGCACTCTTACACAAACAATTCTTGACTAAAACAGTTAAAACTTTGCAAATATGTTGTTTAATGTATTGGCTACGACACGCTTTTTTTATTTTTGCTTAAAATTGTTTAGAAAAAATTTTACAGTCTTCTGAACTTTTTACATTAAAAAACACCTATGCTTGCTTTCGTCAATGTATAATCCATACGTTTTAGCACTCTTACACAAACAATTCTTGACTAAAACAGTTAAAACTTTGCAAATATGTTGTTTAATGTATTGGCTACGACACGCTTTTTTTATTTTTGCTCAAAATTGTTTAGAAAAAATTTTACAGTCTTCTGAACTTTTACTAGTCAATGTATAATCCATACGTTTTAGCACTCTTTCACAAACAATTCTTGACTAAAACAGTTAAAACTTTGCAAATATGTTGTTTAATGTATTGGCTACGACACGCTTTTTTTATTTTTGCTTAAAATTGTTTAGAAAAAATTTTACAGTCTTCTGAACTTTTTACATTAAAAAACACTTATGCTTGCTTTCGTAAATGTATAATCCATACGTTTTAGCACTCTTACACAAACAATTCTTGACTAAGATAGTTAAAACTTTGCAAATATGTTGTTTAATGTATTGGCTACGACACGGTTTTTTATTTTTGCTTAAAATTGTTTAGAAAAAATTTTAAAGTCTTCTGAACTTTTTACTAGTCAATGTATAATCCATACGTTTTAGCACTCTTACACAAACAATTCTTGACTAAAACAGTGAAAACTTTGCAAATATGTTTTTTAATGTATTGGCTACGACACGCTTTTTTTATTTTTGCTTGAAATTGTTTTGAAAAAATTTTACAGTCTTCTGAACTTTTTACTAGTCAATGTATAATCTTTACGTTTTAGCACTCTTACACAAACAATTCTTGACTAAAACAGTTAAAACTTTGCAAATATGTTGTTTAATGTATTGGCTACGACACGCTTTTTTTATTTTTGCTTAAAATTGTTTAGAAAAAATTTTACAGTCTTCTGAACTTTTTACTAGTCAATGTATAATCCATACGTTTTAGCACTTTTACACAAACAATTCTTGACTAAAACAGTTAAAACTTGGCAAATATGTTGTTTAATGTATTGGCTACGACACGTTTTTTTTATTTTTGCTTAAAATTGTTTAGAAAAAATTTTACAGTCTTCTGAACTTTTTACATAGAAAAACACCTATGCTTGCTTTCGTCAATGTATAATCCATACGTTTTAGCACTCTTACACAAACAATTCTTGACTAAAACAGTTAAAACTTTGCAAATATGTTGTTTAATGTATTGGCTACGACACGCTTTTTTATTTTTTTGCTTAAAATTGTTTAGATAAAATTTTACGGTCTCATGAACTTTTTACATTAAAAAACACTTATGCTTGCTTTCGTCAATGTATAATCCATACGTTTTAGCACTCTTACACAAACAATTCTTGACTAAAACAATTAAAACTTTGCAAATATGTTGTTTAATGTATAGGCTACGACACGCTTTTTTTTTTTTTGCTTAAAATTGTTTAGAAAAAATTTTACAGTCTTCTGAACTTTTTACTAGTCAATGTATAATCCATACGTTTTAGCACTCTTACACAAACAATTCTTGACTAAAACAGTTAAAACTTTGCAAATATGTTGTTTAATGTATTGGCTACGATTAGCTTTTTTTATTTTTGCTTAAAATTGTTTAGAAAAAATTTTACAGTCTTCTGAACTTTTTACATTAAAAAACACCTATGCTTGCTTTCGTCAATGTATAATCCATACGTTTTTAGCACTCTTACACAAACAATTCTTGACTAAAACAGTTAAAACTTTGCAAATATGTTGTTTAATGTATTGGCTACGACACGCTTTTTTTATTTTTGCTTAAAATTGTTTAGAAAAAATTTTACAGTCTTCTGAACTTTTTACTAGTCAATGTATAATCCATAAGTTTTAGCACTCTTACACAAACAATTCTTGACTAAAACAGTTAAAACTTTGCAAATATGTTGTTTAATGTATTGGCTACGACAAACTTTTTTTATTTTTGCTTAAAATTGTTTAGAAAAAATTTTACAGTCTTCTGAACTTTTTACATTAAAAAACACCTATGCTTGCTTTCGTCAATGTATAATCCATACGTTTTAGCACTCTTACACAAACAATTCTTGACTAAAACAGTTAAAACTTTGCAAATATGTTGTTTAATGTATTGGCTACGACACGCTTTTTTTATTTTTGCTTAAAATTGTTTAGAAAAAATTTTACAGTCTTCTGAACTTTTACTAGTCAATGTATAATCCATACGTTTTAGCACTCTTTCACAAACAATTCTTGACTAAAACAGTTAAAACTTTGCAAATATGTTGTTTAATGTATTGGCTACGACACGCTTTTTTTATTTTTGCTTAAAATTGTTTAGAAAAAATTTTACAGTCTTCTGAACTTTTTACATTAAAAAACACCTATGCTTGCTTTCGTAAATGTATAATCCATACGTTTTAGCACTCTTACACAAACAATTCTTGACTAAGACAGTTAAAACTTTGCAAATATGTTGTTTAATGTATTGGCTACGACACGCTTTTTTTATTTTTTGCTTAAAATTGTTTAGAAAAAATTTTAAAGTCTTCTGAACTTTTTACTAGTCAATGTATAATCCATACTTTTTAGCACTCTTACACAAACAATTCTTGACTAAAACAGTTAAAACTTTGCAAATATGTTGTTTAATGTATTGGCTACGACACGCTTTTTTTATTTTTGCTTGAAATTGTTTTGAAAAAATTTTACAGTCTTCTGAACTTTTTACTAGTCAATGTATAATCTTTACGTTTTAGCACTCTTACACAAACAATTCTTGACTAAAACAGTTAAAACTTTGCAAATATGTTGTTTAATGTATTGGCTACGACAAGCTTTTTTTTATTTTTGCTTAAAAATGTTTAGAAAAAATTTTACAGTCTTCTGAACTTTTTACTAGTCAATGTATAATCCATACGTTTTAGCACTTTTACACAAACAATTCTTGACTAAAACAGTTAAAACTTTGCAAATATGTTGTTTAATGTATTGGCTACGACACGCTTTTTATATTTGCTTAAAATTTTTTAGAAAAAAATTTTACAGTCTTCTGAACTTTTTACATTAAAAAACACCTATGCTTTCTTTCGTCAATGTATAATCCATACGTTTTAGCACTCTTACACAAACAATTCTTGACTAAAACAGTTAAAACTTTGCAAATATGTTGTTTAATGTATTGGCTACGACACGCTTTTTTTTATTTTTGCTTAAAATTGTTTAGAAAAATTTTACAGTCTTCTGAACTTTTTACATTAAAAAACACCTATGCTTGCTTTCGTCAATGTATAA
>NW_028140143.1:0-34109 GCF_965202585.1 Thalia democratica | reverse complement strand
TAATTGGGTTTAACTAATTAGAAGTTTGTATGGCCTGGTAAATATTTATGTTCAAAATAAAGCTTAATAGATCAAAAATTTGAACATAGCTGATGTATGTAGTATTTAGCTATCTGAATGGTAAGTAATCATTGGCTTGTTGAATTAATTTTTAGAACAGCACAATATAAAAATGAGTAAACTATTATTTTACAAATATATAATAAAACAATTCAATAAACATTCACAAAACTAAAAAGCAAAGTTTAAAACATAAAAGCTCCTTTAATTTTTCTATCTCCTAAAATAAAGAAAATTAATATTTCACTTTAGGGTTTACCTAACTTTTTTTCTTAATCACTCACTTTACCATATTCAAATGATAATTACCTCATTTGTTAGATATTACCCCTTTACTAATTAATTTTCCATTTACATTTTTGCTCGGTAACTAGCTCCTTGAAGAGCAATATTGTTCACTCTTGGAAAATTTGATTTAGTTTAAGCATTATTTTATCTTTAATGGAAAAACAATATTTAGTTATTGTTTTTATAAAAAAATTTAGAAATATTAAAAAAACACGCCATCAGTTTTACCATCTTTTACTTAAGTTTATTTTAATTTTATTATTTTTATTGCATGTACTACAATGATTCCCTAAATAAAAACTACAGTTAGCTTCAAACACGAAACACAAAGAAAAAAGTGTTTTAAATATATACCTAAAATATAAAATGTATAAACATGTTAAGTCCAAAAAGGCAACAAGTATATAAAAAAAAAAGTTAAGAATTTAAAAATGGTAAAATTAATATTTTAAATTAAAAAAAAAATTAAACGAAGGTATAAAAATAGAACACCAGAATACTTCATTAAAGAAAACAAAATTTAATACCTAAGTAGCAAACAATGATCACTTTGTATATAAACAATAAAACACCTTAAAATTTTTTGTTTTTTAAACTAACTAATTTTATCAAGTGTTAGAAACTACCTAAACTTTTCTTAAGTTTCAACTTTAACAGTAACAAAATTACAGTAATCAATCAAATTTTGTTTTAATACTAAAGTTTAGTAGAAACAGAAGGAAATAAAAACACCTCACTACAATATATCAAAGCAACCTTTTATAAGCATAATCAATAATAAAAACAAAATACAGAGCTAAAACTCAACTTTTAAATAAAATAGTAATAAGCATTTGAATAAAAAATTATCAAAAAGCTGATTTCAGTTTCTTCTGTTAATGCTCAGTTAAATTCAAACAGAGTTTTATTTTATGTTTTAAAACTCGAGTTATAGTCTGTATTATAATTAACTAATAGTTTTTACTACTTAATAGTTTTTACTAAATAAAAATATTTTCAGTATAAAATATTTTAAACTTAATGTTTTTTTAGATAAAGAAATACAGCTGTTTAGTCCAGAAGAGCGAAAAAATGGTATGTAATTCTCAAATAGTAAATAAGAAATATACTTGAACTTATTTATTATTTAAATTAACAAATAATTGTATATGTCTTTTTCTTCTGCATTAAAAATACTTAAAAAGTTACCTAGAACAAAAATTCTATATAAAATACAGATAATATGTTGAATTTTTAAATTTAATGAGTTCTAAAAACGTTATAAAATAGTAGATCACAATATACTTCTTATAAAACAAACAATGATTTTACATATGTGATAGATTTGATGCACATAAAAAACAATATCATATTTATTATAAATAAAAAAAAACTAGTCCTGAAATTTTTTACAGCTGTTTTACAAATATCATAAGAACAAAAATAAAACTTTATTGTCAATTTAATAAATAAGTTACACAAATACATATTGTATCAAATAATTTTGAATAAGTAAAGGTATTAGAACATAAGTGACCAGTAATTATACAATAAGATATACAAGACACACAATTTCAGTAAAACTAAATATATTTCAAGCAATTCTCATCCGTAGATTACAAAGCTAACAAGTAATAGGATTTTACAAACTTATATAGTAACCAAGTAATCAAATAATCAAGAGATTAATAAAGGACAAAAGCAATAAGTAACAGTTATAATCATTTAAAGGCATAGGGGGTGTCTGACATTTTGTTTTTTACTAAAAATAACATTGGATCTTATATGAAAGCTTGAAATACTAGCTACAAGCCAGTTTTTATAGAATTAAAAAATCTTAATTATCTTTTGAGACATTGCAAATTTAAAAAAAAAATCCGTATGGACAGCAAGTTTTTTGGGGTCAATTTTCTCAGAAATTTAAAAAATCACTAAAAATCTATCTTCTCCTTCATTTTTTAAGCTAGAGACCTCAAACTTTCAGAAAATGTTCCTTTTATAGTAAAGACTTTGAATGTTGGAATTAACAAAAAATTAAATTTAATATAAAAAAAGTAGGTGGTTTTTTTCTACTAAAAATTTTATTTTTCTTTATAAAAAAAAATCCCCAATTAATCTTTTTTAAATTTGATAATACACTTTCTGTAAAAATTTGAAGAAGATTGCTTAAAAAATGAAGAGGTAGATAGATTTTTAGTGAAATGGTCTTTTTTTGCGTTTTTAGTTTGTGCCTTCTATTAGGAACCTATTAAGGTCACCAACTTTGATTTCTCATATCTCAAAAACTACTTTAAATTTTTTTAAGCGATTAAAAATGTCTGATAGCACATATAAAACTCTATAAAATAAGATCAACTTGTAAAAATCAAGGTGGACCCCCCCCCTTATGCCCTTAAGCTTAATTACATTATAATTGATTACATTATAATTGAAAAATATCCTTATAAAGTATTACAAAAATAAAGAAACAGTATATTCAAAATCTTTTTGCTTACATAAAACAGGATTCTTTAAGAAAATACAAATACTTCTAAATTAATTAAATCGAAACATTAATACAAGTTTTAATAATTTTAAATCTACAGTAACCTCTAGCATCTTTAGGCACTCATGACCGGTTACGCACTCTTGTTTATAAGTTACGTATTTTTGAATTCTAAAAAATTAAAAAAAAAAAAATTAATATTGCACAAATTAGGTTTATTGTATATAGTTTAGGTGTCTTAACACCCCTTCTTTAATACCTTTAAATAAATAAAAATTTTCAATTTCTCAAATTCTTAAGGCATGAAATTTCATTTCTACTCAAAAAATATATTAATATATCTTTAATACAATGCAATACAAGTTTATCCTTATGTGAGCAAAAGTCAAATTTAAAATAGTTGTAGTCACTTGAACAGTTTTTGTTTAACGTTTTTCTTGAATTTTATATATTTTTGTTCAGAAGAAGAAATCCATTACAGCACCAAATGCATGTTTTTGTAAAAGCCTATAGAAACAAGTTTTAAAATAGATACCACACCATTTCTTAATTGTGAACAAATGCTTAATTATAAATTGAATTTGCTAAGTAGAACAGAATATAAAGGTTAAGTATCAAATAAGTCACATCTAAATAAAGATAAAGATAAAACCTACTTATTATTAAAATTAGTAAAATTTTTCTACATGTATTATTGTTTTATACAAATTTAAATCTAATTTGTCAAATAAATAAATTTAAAATATTTTGAATATTTGTGTAGTTTTATCTTTTGTTTTCATATTTATAAATAAAGTAAACAATTTGTTAAAAGTGGAAAATTCCACAGGCTGCTTTTAACTAGAAGCATTATCAAAATACAGCCATTATAATAAGTATATTTGGTACCTCTTGTATCTTTACATAGTTTTTCTGTGGACACAATGGAGTTATTCTTCACAATGTGTGTAAATAAGCAAGAGGTTATTGTATTTATAATATAACTGTTTGCACAAGTTGAGTTCTCAACCAAATGTTCTGCAATAGATGAACGTTTAGATGCATTTAAGACCTTGACTGGTATATCATCTTTCTTTTCTGAATGAAAAAAATCTCATCACTCTTTGGTACATTCTCTTTTATTCTTTTTGTTGGATGTCTTATTGTAATCCAATATAGATTGCTTTAAAACAGCAGCTGAATTAGTAGATTACCATACTTTTATTTGATATCGGATCCTTACCACCTGGTGTTAATAGTGGCATAAAGGTGAAGGCAATTCTAGAGATGGTTTGAAGGCACTTAGTCTTTTTTATATAACAAATCAGGCATCTTCAAATAATGTGAACATACAATAAAATTTGTCAAACAAAGCCCATATAAAAAAGCTGTGTCAAAAAATCTTGTTTGTAGAGTTTTATCTGAGCAATCAGACATTTTTTACTTTTTTGACCATTTAAAAAAATTCAAAGTAACTTTTAAAATATAAGTAATCAGAGTAGGTGAGCTCAATAGATCTTAAATGGAAGGTGCAAACCAAAAAGTCAAAAAAAACTAGCTCACTAAAAATCTATCTTCTAAGTCATTAAAAATAACTATTGAACATTAAAAGAAATTATGTATAATTACTTAGAACTCTGAAGAACACATCTGTAAAGCTTTAGAATTTAAAAATAAAAACTACAAAAATATATATTCAAATATCAGAAATATTAGTATGTCTTATATACTGCTAATTACTTCTTTTTAATTTTTATTTTTAATATTTAAGAAATTTAAACATTCAAAGTTTTTTAAACTATATAAGGAATATTTCCTGAAAGTTTAAGGTCTTTAGCTTAAAAAATGAGGGAAAAGATGTTTTTTTATGAATTTTTAATTCATAAACATTTGTATTGAATACGTATATGTCTCAAAAACAAGTCAATGTTCTTGTATTATATAATGCTGACTTATAGTTTAAATTTGTAGCTTTAGTACCAGACTAATGTAAACTTATAAAAAAAATGCTGGACCCCCTAAATGCCATTAATTGCTTATAATTGTCAGTTTTACATATTATATTAATTAAAAAATAAAGAAGTTTAGATGGTCAATAGATGGTATTTTAATAAAACTAGTATGTATCTAAAATTTAAATCATACACAAAACAAAATCTAGAACTTGTGGCCTAATGAACTAAGGGTCCTAATTAGGGTATTGAAAAATATTTAAGTTTAATGTTGCACAATTAAAACTCAGTGGTAGACTAGACACATATACAAAAAATAGCTCTAGTTTTTGATTTTGTTTTAGCTATTAAACTTAGCAAATCTTTTTAATTTAAGTTCTTATTTATGAAGCTCTAATCATAGCATTATGTCTTAAAACAGTGTTGCCAATAGTTTTTTGAAAACTCTTTCCAGTTTTTTGAATTTCTTCAAGGTTTCTTAAAGTTAGGGTTAACTGTTTGTAACTAGTGTTTAGAACTTTGATTGACATTAAACTTATAAACTAATTTACTACTACATCTAGGAATGCAGATTTCACAGTCAATCAACTTAATTTTAAAACTATACATAACAGGTTTTAATTTGTTGATAGTATTAGAAAAACCCTTAAATAACAACCATACTATTTTTTCTCATTATAATTCAATTTTGAGAGTAATTAATTTTTGGCTTCTGGATTTTAAGAAATCACAAAATAAAGTATTTTCAGGAAAGATTTTTCCCCATTTTTTATTGGTGAGCGTGAGATCATTTGCATATTTGCTGAGTCGGCAAAGTTTTTTAAAGCTTTTTAAAAAGTTTGTTTTTTATTATACCCTTATCACTAACCAACTTTACCCAAACAAAAACATTTAAATCAAAAATAAACTTATGATGATTAAAATTAATATTCAATCACTTTAAAAAAATCTAATATAACTCTGCTCAATTTAAAAACTTTAAAGAGCTTCAGATAAGCATTCAGTTTATCAATGACTTAAAGTTACAGTTTAAAACTAGAGTTTCGCAGAGTTATTACTACCAGTGCTCTTCAGAAAAAATAAACCTATAGATTAAACTAATTAAAGATTATTTTATGTATGTTTGTTTTAAGAAAATGCACTTTAAAATTTAAATTTTTATTACTTTACTGATTAATTTATTCAAGGTTTAATATAAAACTTTTTCAAATATATTTGTTATTAGATATCAGCTATTAAATTGAGTTACTTAAGTTGAGTGAAATTTTTATTCTTAATATGTATTAGTCAAATTTTTTAAATATTATAAAGTGACAAGAATATAACTAAAGTTTTTATTGTAAAACTAAAAGTAATAAGTATAGATAAAATTTATGTATTTAAAAGTATTAAACTGTATAATATAATAAATATGTGGTCAGGTATTAAATCATATTTTTATTAGTCTTTTTTTAATTCTTTTTTTTTCTTGTACAGACGTGAATAAGCTTTGTAAGGTGACAATTGAAAATAACACATACTTCATTCCGGAAAACAAAACAACAAAACTTCTGGCTTTAGAAACTTGTAAAAAGTTTTCTGCTGAAGTTACAGACCAAAATGAATTGTCTTCTATAATACAAGCTTGGACGAATCCTCAATGTTTCAAAAAACATTTTTTATTCATAACTACATATAATAAAAAAAGCAATGATTCTGTCTTAGCTTTATTTCACCTGGTTAGCAAAAAAATAATACTGTTGACGAAAGAACAAAAAGTTTATCCAGAGCATCATGTCATCTGTCGATTAAAAAAAGACACTACCAATACTACTTCAAACAAAACAGTTTTGGTAGTAGTAATATTGCTATGTTTCTTCTTAGGAGTATTTTTGCTGGTCATATGCATATCTTTCAAAGTTAGTCAAATTTATACTTTAATCTTAATTTATGAATGTTTTTATACAGTATTTTAAAGCGAATTTTATTAACAGCACAACGGCTTTAAAAACTATAAAGAGATTAAAACACTCCAACATGTATTTTTGCTTAAATTATTTATTTGCTATAATATAATCAACTTAAATGTTTAAGACAATTTATGAAGCTCCATCAAATGTAACCGATTTTAAAACTTATAGTTTTTTACCAAGTTATGTCAACACTAGACACTGTTTAATAAGTTTATAATGGTCTGATTTACGCGTGTTTATATAAAGATATATTTGTGTTATATATAAAAAAATGATTCTAAATATACAGACTAGATTGCGGAATGTATTTTGTAACCAGCAAAATTTAGAGGAACAGCAAGAGCTTTCTGCAATACAACAAAAAGATGAACAACAAGCGCAAGTTGAACCAATACAAGAAGAACCAGAGATGAGTGAACAAATCCAAGAAGAACCAGATTTGATTGAGCAAATACAAGAAGAACCAGAGATGATTGAACCAATACAAGAAGAACAAGATTTGATTGAGCAAATACAAGAAGAACCAGAGATGATTGAACAAATACAAGAAGAACCAGAGATGATTGAACAAATTCAAAAAGAACCAGAGATGATTAAGCAAAGACAAGATGAACCAGCGATGATTGAACAAATACAAGAAGAACCAGAGATGATTGAGCAAAGACAAGAAGAACCAGAGATGATTGAACAAAGACAAGAAGAACAAGCGATGTTTGAACAAATACAAGAAAAACCAGCAAAGTTTGAACAAATGCAAGTACAACAAGCTATGTTTGAACAAATCCATGAACAAAAAGTGCAAGTTAAACAAAAATTACTAACTCAAAAACAAAGCAGTGATAAAAGTAAAATCATGAACTTACATGGGCTTGAAGATTTTTTTTTGTTGGATATAATCGGGAGCGTAAGTAAATCTAAATTTATTGATTTTTTAAAGCTTATAGTTATTCATTTTGTGTAATAATTTCTTAAAATAGCAATTTTATTTTATAGATTATATTAAACTATTTTTAATTAATTTAAAGAAGTGTTTGTTTCATATTTTCAAAAAAGTTTATAATAGTAAAACAACCAGAAGTTTTCAACAGCACCAACATTACGTAATATATATGTTTGTTCAATAAACACGCTATCAACATAAACTTTTCATTAATGGATAGTTTTTAATGATCTATTAAAATTCATTGGCCACCTTAATATTAGTATTTATTAAGCTGCTTAATGTTTTTTTTTCTTTGTCATAAAAAAAAATTGAAACATAATTATTTTTGTGATAAAACTCGAATAGTTTAGACCATTCGTCTTGCTCTAAACAATAAGTTACTGTAAATTAGACTCTGGGTTGGATTCAAAACGCTGTTTTTTTATTAAGCCGATCAGAACTAAGATTTTTTTTTCTTTTCAAAATAAAAAATTTTTGCTTCTTTTTTGATATTCAATTGATACAAATACTACAAACAAGATAAGCTACACTTCAAATTAAAACATATAAAATAAAAGTAGGGACGGGTCAAAATTGTACAAAGAAAAAATTGCACGAGTGAAAATTTTGCACAGAAAGTCATTTTTGCACGAGAGTAAATAGATTGAAAAACAATTTTAATAAATAGAATAAATAACTAAAGGAAAAATTTATAAAAAAAAAGCTACCGATCGAGGGTAAGGGTTAGGAGTTACCGTGATAATGAAAATAAAAGATATTAAAAATTAACTAATAAAAATTATAAAAAGAATTTGTTTTGTCCGAATTTGAGTAGTCTTGCAACCTATACAATATGTTTAAACCAGGTATTTAATTAATAATGAATATTAAATTCAAAAACGTTAGTTTAAAGATAGTTTTCAATCTACCCAAATTCTATGCCGACTAGATTACAATATTTCTTAATGGTTATTCAAAAACACTATTTTCTATGATTTAAGTTTCTAAATATATTGTATTTGTTAAGAAAAGTTAGTTTATGTTAAAGTTAGTTTTTTCAATTAAAAAGAAACTAACGTTTTTGATTTATTCTCAACCTTACAAACTTTTCAAGCACATTAAATATTTTTTATGGAAACCAGTTTTTACAAGTTCGCACCTTGACGGCTACTGAATTAAAATTTCCACAAATTTCTCTTAAACTAATTTAACATTAGATTCTTAAAATAAGAAAAAATACATATAATATTAAAACTTGTTTCCTTTTTTGTCAACTTGCCTACATTTTAAATTTTATGCAACAACTAAAAAATTAAAACATATTTGGATATAAGATTTTACTATTTAGTTAGACTAAATTACTACTTATTTAGAAAAAATAAGAATATGATAAAAAATATTCAAAGTTAGTAGTTATATTAAACTACAACCTTAATATGGTACATTAGTTGTATGTTACGTATAAAATACGGTTAGTTTTTATGGTAATTAATAAGTTTATGCAGAACAACACTAGTTTTCAATACTTAATATCTAAATCACTTTCCACTACTAAAAAGGGGTAGCTTCAGATTTCCTTTTTTATTGATAGCTTGAGAAACTTAAAAACAATTAGCATAAACACGCAAATCTTTTGCATACTTACTGAGTCTACAAAATTTTTAAAAGCTTATGTATTTTTTAATTGTTATCTTGCTTTATCCCTAACCCACCTTTCTCAACATGTAATCAAGAACAAATGTTTTAATAATAAAATTATAATTAGCATAAGACATTTTTTTGTTGACTCAGAAAATATGACTTGCTTGTTTATGCAAATTATTTGTGAGCTTCTCAAGCTATTCAAAAAAGTAGAAGTGGATATCTGAAGCTACCCCAAAAAATTATGAAATTTAGGCTTATACTGTAAAAAAAAGTTTATTAAATATGCTTTAAAAATATCTAATTTCTATAAATAATACTAAATCAAACTAGCAGTACAATTTAAACGTAACTTGTCAGTAATTATAAAAACTAAATTAGGTTTAAAAACTGTTTAGATTATTAGTTAAACCAGTAATTCAAATAAATTGAATATAGTTATTTTTATTCAGGGTACTTACGGAGCATTACTTCATGTTGAACACCGCATTGACACAAGGCATTACGCCATGAAAATCCTTCTTCCCAAAAAAAAGTTAGTTTAAACTGTTCTTTGAATTTAAACTCTGAAATACTTTAAGATGGGATTTCAAAATTCATGACTTCTCAAATGTTTAACAATCATAACAAGTATATAAGTGTTGTTTGTTTTAACTTAAAGCATCGTATTACAATATGCTCATAGCCTAAATGAGAATCTATGGCTGTATTTAGTAATAGTCTTATAAATTTATTTTTTATTTTCTGTTGTAAGTAGTTGCTACTTCTTATTTTGAGTATATAAGTTTATTTTGACGACATTGTTGTTGAACAAACTACATTTTATGTCAGCATATTTGCTTTTATAAAGTAAAAAAAAGTATGTTTACTTTGTAATTGGTTTTAGTGTTTGTTTGACAAAATGTTCCTTAAGAATTTAATTTTTGAATTATTTGCTGGTTAGCACAAGTTGCAATCTTAATCTTTTAAAAACTTTATAAAACTAAAATATCCAAAAAGAATTAAATTCTACTTTAAATAAAACGGTTCTTAAAATTAATGAAAGAACAACGATTTATTAACAAAGTTCTACTTGCTTCATTCTTACTTTTATCAGTTTGAGATATTTAGCCATTTTATTTTGTAAACAAGAAGCTAAAAACAAATCCAAGTATATTATAAACTAAGTACTTTTAAGTAACACTTTTTTATACTCTAATCTCTTTAAAATATAATTTTTTCTAAGAACGTGTTCATCTTTATGTAGAAGAATTAAATATTAAAGTAGTTTTTCAACACTTTTCTAACTGTTAGTATAAATAGTTTTGTACTTTTATGCAGGTTTCGTATGTATATTTAATAACTAATTATTAATCATGTAATATTGCTTAAAAGTTTTAGCTTAACTTTTGTAAGTTTCAACTTATTTTATATACTATCATCTAATTAGTAAATTGACTGTTAAATTATCATATAATACAGGATAGAAAAACAATTGTAATAAAATAAGGTGTTTTATTAGAAAATATACAATGTCTCAATCACATAATAACTAAATGCTTGTAAACTAAACAACTAACATACAATAAAAAATTGTTTACAAAATCAAAAATTAACATAAACCACCCATTTACTTTATAAATACAAACCTTTTATAAATAAATAAAAAAGAAAAAAGGTTAAGGTGATTGAGAAATTAGTTTTTTTCTTAAGTACTTTCTTAAGTAAGGTTTTTCTAAGCAAGACTGGGGATTTGTTCAGAAACATTTGATTTAAACTTTCTGTTTTTTATCACCAAAAAAACAATTAAACAAATTGATGCTATCTGTAACAACCCTCCTAAAATAAAGAAGTTAGAGTTATTGCTCACTACAGCACCAGTAATACCTTCTGACTTGGCCACTTTTTTTGGCTTGAAACAAATGTACTTGGTAGGTATATCTAAACATTTCCAATCATCAGTAATTTGAAGCTTATCTGGATACGCAAGGCTTAAAAATGCTCCAGGGCAGCTTTCAAACCATAACTCATTTTCTTCATACATGTCTCCATGAAGCTCATAGTCGAACTCAATACCATTGGTGAACACTCGAGTTGAATTATCAGCGGTAATTTTTAGCCCAACAAACCTTAAATCCCAGTTATCATTTTGATAACTGCAAGACTTGATAGCATCCATTACCGCATCGAACTCAGATTTCTCGGTGAAGGGTGCAAGGATTCCTCCAAGCTCTGTGCACTTCTTTTCCGCTGCACATCTCCCAGGAGCTTCGTCATCAGTAGGAAGAATATAAGTTCCTTCTTCAGTTTTAACAATGAGCTTCTCTTTAGTACATGTACTCATTTTCATTAGTTATTCTGAAAAGAAAAGCTTGAATGATAAATAAGTTTAATGTCTAACAAGCATTTTTAATTGTAGAGAAAAGCAATTGCAATGTTTTACTGCAAAGCGGATTTTGAAATTATAGATCTGTGATAAAATAAAAATGGTAAAAATTACAAATAAATTCAAACTTATTTAAATTAAGTTTTTTGTTCAAAAATTCGAAAGAAAAAAAAACTATTTGAAAAATAGTAATGTTAAAAAACAACCTATAAAATAAAACTTAATAAATTATAATCTATAACCACAAACAATTGTACTTCTAACCTGTACATGCAATTAACAATTTTCCGTAAATTTTAGTCGTGTTAAAATGACGTGTATAAATATAACTATGAAGTTGAATGCACATGATCATAGTCATATCTATAGAATTTTATTAACGTAATGGTTTATAAAACTCTTATTTCAGCATAATATTTTAGCTTAGCTTTTTGAATGTATAAAAACTTTATTATTATTATAAGGAATTATCTATATACAGTCTATTTCTGCTTTATCCCAGCAATGACTAAATTGTTTAGCTTCTTAATATTTTTAATAGTTTAAGCATAAACTTTTCCAAAACTTAATATTTTATTAGAAATATAACTATTTTGGTAACAATATCTTTCAATTTTTATTTTCTATCAAGTTAACTTGCTTG
This sequence comes from Thalia democratica, assembly GCF_965202585.1. Lineage (NCBI taxonomy): Eukaryota > Metazoa > Chordata > Thaliacea > Salpida > Salpidae > Thalia > Thalia democratica. Next base: position 21,843 of record NW_028140143.1, on the reverse strand, counting down.
TTTTGTAATAAAAAACAATGAAACATTTTTAAGATTAATAACTAAACTTTGAACAATATCTTAACAGTGTAAGTTTGGAGCAATTGAGGATGGAATCAATTATACTTTCCCTTTTAGACCACAAAAATATAGTGGTTTATAAGGATTCCAAGACAATCATAAACAACGCTAAATTCCAGTAAGATTTTTTTTTAATATAAAAAAACTAAATTTAAACCAATATTTTAGAAGTCTATATGAGTTAGTAACGTAAAGAGCTATCGTAATTTTTTTTGGACTTATTTTTAAAACTTATCAGTGCTAAACTAGTTTTCAACTCAATTAAGAGTTTAAGTTCAAGGGACTAAGCAATAAAAGATAAAATACTTTAATCTTAAATTTAAAAATAAATATTAAAGGCATGACTATCTAACTGTTGAAGTTCTACTATAATATTATCCTATATTTATTTTATAGAGACTTGATAGAAGATATAAACTCCAGTGTAGACCTTAGCGACCAAATTAAAATTCCAAAAAGTAAGCATACTACTGGTGGCGAAGGTAAGTAGTTTTTTTTTTTTTAGAATACTAATATTTTTAATTTAGTCTAAAGGTTGTTACTGTTATAAAAAAATCAGTCAATTAAAAGTCGATTTTCTTATAGTTTTAATAAGTTTTTGCAATGGTTTTGCATTTTTTTAATTACTAGTACATATCAAAAGTAAAAGCAGGTTTAAAAATTGAAATATTTAATTTATCAATATGGTATAGTTTTTTTTGGTTTAACATTCTAGCCTTAAATCTTAAATAGATGGAACACTAATAGCTATTATGATGAAGTTATATGGATTCAACCTAGTAAACTACATTAGAGGAAGACGACCATCTACGTCGTACAGGCTACTTCTTGCAATTCAAGTTAGTGAACAGTTTTTTTACTTAAAAAAATTCAATGTTAAATATTTCAATTTCAATTATGATTATATTAAAAGTTGAGACAACAATTCATTTTGCAGTATATTTTATTTTTTGTTAACTAAAAATTTTTCAATCTACCATTTTCAATAGTTTTTGTAGATAACTAAATAGATTTCTAAAATAGTAAAACTAATAAAATTGTAAGATTATGCGTCATAATAGGTAAATAAAATTACATGTACTAGGCGATGCTAATATAAAGTTGTTTAACAAAATTTAAAGTATAAAGCTTAAGTACTAGAAATTGAAAGTATTAATAGCAATTTTAATAAGAGGAAACCGACTTATTTAAACTTTTTTAAAATAAAATTAAACAACAAAAACAAAACTTAGTAGCGAATTTACAATAATTTAAACAAACTAGAGTTATAAACAAATTTTTGTTTGCATAAACTTGGCTTATTAGTTTTAATAAATATAGACTCTAAAACACTTAAATGATACATGTTACGTCCTTTACAAACAATTGAAAACATATTATCGTTATAGTTTTTTGCGCATTCTAAATTGTTTAACAAGTGTTCACCTATTGCCGATTGACTTTTTATTGGCTTATTAGTCCCATAGATCATCCAATTTCTCAAGGCGTTGGTCACGTGTTGGTCCCTTCTTATGTGAAATCGTTGCGAAGTTCTCCCAATATACTCACTATCACAGTGGCATTTGTATTTATAGATTATATTGCATTTTCTGGATCAGGAGTGAGATCTTTAACAATTCCGTTAAGTGGTTTTCTGGTGGAATGAGTAATTCTTAAGTTAACTGCCCCAAAAGTGGGTTTAACTTGGTTTTCAAAAAGCTAAGCTTCCTTTCCTAAATATGGAAGTCTTAAATTTACTACACATTTATTGGGCCGTGTTTTGTAGGGCTGACAAGCTTCGCGGCAGTCCTATTGATTGTTTTTTCAATAACCTAAGGAGCCTAAGGAGCTCTTTATCGATATTTTTATTTCTTACAAGACAGACTACAATGTGGATGATTTATTTGACCAAATCTCCAACTTACATCCTTCACTTAAGTTCACTCGTGAGCATGAAGCTGATGACACTTTACCTTTCCTTGATGTCTTAGTTCAAAGAACACCAACCTCTTTAAACACATCCATTTATAGAAAACCAACTTTTGTAGGCCAATATATTCCTTGGCAGTCTTTTTGTCCCACCTCACAAAAAACCAACTTAATATCGTGCTTAGTTTTTCGAGCACATAAAATATGTTCTTAGGTGAAACTAAGTGAAGAAATCAATAACATTAAAAGTATTTTTGGCTCCTTAGTTTACCCTTTAGAAGTTATTGAAAAAACAATCAATAGGACTGCCGCGAAGCTTGTCAGTCCTACAAAACACGGCCCAAATAATTGTGTAGTATATTTAAGACTTCCATATTTAGGAAAGGAAGCTAAGCTTTTTGAAAACCAAGTTAAACCCACTTTTGGGGCAGTTAACTTAAGAATTACTCATTCCACCAGAAAACCACTTAACGGAATTGTTAAAGATCTCACTCCTGATCCAGAAAATGCAATATAATCTATAAATACAAATGCCACTGTGATAGTGAGTATATTGGGAGAACTTCGCAACGATTTCACATATTAAGGGACCAACACGTGACCAACGCCTTGAGAAACTGGATGATCAATGGGACTAATAAGCCAATAAAAAGTCAATCGGCAATAGGTGAACACTTGTTAAACAATTTAGAATGCGCAAAAAACTATAACGATAATATGTTTTCAATTGTTTGTAAAGGACGTAACATGTATCATTTAAGTGTTTTAGAGTCTATATTTATTAAAACTAATAAGCCAAGTTTATGCAAACAAAAATTTGTTTATAACTCTAATTTGTTTAAATTATTGTAAATTCGCTACTAAGTTTTGTTTTTGTTGTTTAATTTTATTTTAAAAAAGTTTAAATAAGTCGGTTTCCTCTTATTAAAATTGCTATTAATACTTTCAATTTCTAGTACTTAAGCTTTATACTTTAAATTTTGTTAAACAACTTTATATTAGCATCGCCTAGTACATGTAATTTTATTTACCTTTTATGACGCATAATCTTACAATTTTATTAGTTTTACTATTTTAGAAAAATCTATTTAGTTATCTACAAAAACTATTGAAAATGGTAGATTGAAAAAATTTTAGTTAACAAAACATAAAAATACTGCAAAATGAATTGTTGTCTCAAATTTTTATTTAAAGTTAGTACAGAAAAGAAATTATTTAATTATGATTATACTTTTAGTTATAAATTGTTAATAAAATATTTATCAGAAATATATCAAAAAGTGCTTAACTTCTCCTTATAAAGTTTTGCAATGTTGATATTATAATTCTCATAATTCTTTTATTTATTTTATGAAAAATAATTCATTTTGAACTAAAGTGCTAACAGTTCTTTATAATTAAAAAGTACGTTTAAATTACTTTACAAAGAATTATACATTTACACTTTTTAAATTTAAAAAACTTTAAAGAAAAATATAATTCTAAACTTGTAATTTTTTATATTAAAATAAATGAAATATTTCTTTACCATGTAAAAACTATTTTTGTTACAACTGATTTCAACTGGTAATTTTTTTAGTTTTTTTTTACTAGCACAGTACAGTAGGACTTTTTAAGTTTAAAGTATAACATATTCTTCAACTAAATTCAAGAATACCACCTAAATTCAAAAGCTGTTTAAGAAATTTATCCATAATTTTTAAAGCAATGTGTTTTTGGATTACATGAAAGTTTAAATTATTATAAAATATTCTAAGGGGCAATATCTCAAAAGTAGCCTTTACTTAGAAAAAAAAGTCCATGTAGATTAGGGTTTTCCAAAGAATTTAGGAAATTAAAGAAGTTTAGGAAGCCGTAAGCAGCAAAGGGGACAAAGGAAAAGGGCATGAGCAGTAAAGGGGCCACAAGGGTCTATGAAGTCATAATTTGAAACTAACACTAGATATTCTAGAGTTTATAATATAAAAAAAAAAGTCTAAGGCAGTTTTAATGATTTTTGAAACCTATATTAGATATTTACGGAGTTATGGAAGGTATTTAGAAAGTTTAAGGGTTCATAAGCTGCAAAACGGGGAGCCACAAGGCCATCATTTAAAATTTACACTAGATATTCTAGAGTTGAAGATGAACAGCAAAAACAATTTTGAGAAACCTTGAAGTAGATACATCTATTAAGGTTATGGTGATAAAAAATTTGATATTTATGTTAACTTAAAAAGACAATTTCCTAAACACTAAAATAGCAATATTAATATAATATAATTAAATTAATTGAAAAAAAATAAAGCTGGAGAAATACAAAATTTTTAATTAATATTCTATCTTAATATTGTTATCTTAATATTAAGTTTGAAATAAATACTAATTTTAAAAATAATTTTCTTAATACTAAAATAGCAATACTGAACAAAATTTAAACATGACAAACACAAAACCTAAAAACAAAAGTGAGTCGCCTGATGGTGTAGGGGTCACTTTCTAATTACTTCCTTGCAAGATTAAAACTTTAAGGTAAACTCATGTTGAAAAAATTTAAAAATCTTATGTTTTAATATATTTTTTGCTACACCTTAACTACCAAAACAAAATTTGACGGTTTAACATGCTAAAATTATAAGTGTTTATAAAGGTTTTAAGACAACTCACAATTAAACTTTTAAAAGTTAAGCATACTTGACATAGAAGCATAAAAACCTTTTTTAATATCAGGGATGACAAACTATCAGAAAGTATACTTAAAGGTCAATCTAAGCTGAAAAAAGATAAGCCAGAAAAAAAAATCTTTTTTTTTTAACTCATACACTTATCCATAATCTTTTCTAACCTTACTAAAACATTTTAAAACGAGTCAAAAAATAATGTTTAAAAGACTAAAACTAGGACTTTTTTGATGACTCAGCTTTATTTTGAGCTCAAACTGATCTTTAAGTATACTAGTCTAAAATATTGATATAATAAATTTTCTCAGTTTGATATCTACTTTTGCACTCCTGCTAACTGTAAATTGTTTTTTTTTCCTCTAGTACATTAAAACAAGAATAAACACAACAAAGTTATGTTGTTAAACTTTTGAAAATCTGTACTTCAGGCTCACTAAAAACTAAAAGTGCAATTAGTTCACAAAGAAAGCGATCCTTCTTATTTTTTCAGATGTTCCGAGGTCTCTCCTACATCCATCAGGAATGGCTGATCATCCACAGAGATGTGAAGCCGGAGAACCTGTTGGTGGAGGAAGACCCGAAGACCGGAAGCCCAAATCTCTGCCTGGCAGACTTTGGGCTTTCCGTGATTCAGGATGCTCCGAAGCAGAACGTTGACATCATCTTGGAACGAGCGAAGAAGGTAATAGAAAGACAACCACATACTTCTCCCGAAGACCGGGCAAAGAAGGTAGATGAAATAACTATTATCCTTACCCACAACTTACAGCAGAGGACAAGGAGAAGAATGGGAACCCTGGCCTACATGGCCCCAGAGATCGTTAGTTTTGAATTTTGACTAGTTTTGAATACTGTTAAAATTTTATATTACTTATCCGGGTAGCTGTCAAATTTGCACGAGCGGACAAATTTGCACGAAGACACTTTTGCACGAGCAAACAATTTTGCACGGAGACAATTTTGCATGGGTTGAATTTTATTTTTACTTTTATTTTTTTTTTGTATCAGTTTTAGTTCTATTACTAGCACAGTTACCCCTAGCTCTCACCGTTGGTCAATAATTTTTTTTTAATTAATTAATTTTTTTTTTTACTACCACTGTTACCCCTAACCCTTACCTTATTTCTGCAACTTTTATTAAAATTTATCTATTTTTCATCAGAAGAACAAAGAGACAAACTTCATTTATAATGAGAAAGTGGACCTGTATTCTGCAGGTCTCACTCTCAAATACCTCTTCCTTGGAGGAAAGAAGGATGAAACAGCTAATCAGCAAGGAGAAACAAAAATTGATGGAGAGGATGAACAACTTCCGTTCCCCAAAGATAAGGATGGATATCTGCTGATGGTAAGTTTACCTCACACTTACTTAAATTTTTGTAATGGTAGACAAATCAATAGACTTACTTTTAAAACTTTTTCGAAAAGCATTTAGAGAATGATAATAAATTTGTAAACAATAGCTTTTTATTTTTAGAAAGATCTTATCATTGAGCTCACCAACGAACAACCGCACTTACGCCCGCCAGCTGAATCGTGTGAACGAAGAATCGAAGAAATAAAAAGACGGTTTGACGAGGCGGTCAGAATTAAAGCGTTGAAGATGAAACTGATGAAGATGAAACTGTTGAGGAAGATAATAATAAGAAGAAAAGTAAGAAGAAGGAGGGGCAATCTGAGGAGGAGGAAATTGCTGAGGAGGAAAGGTTGGAGCAAACTTTGATTATAAAAACTTTTTATTATGATTATTTTGAATTTAAACTATTGGTAAAATTGAGTTATAATTTTTTTAAATATATTAAAACCTTTCTTCTGTATAAAAGACTTGTTTTATTAATTGATACAGTACAAAATGGAAAAAAATTAATTTAATTTTTATTACATACTTTTTAGACTTCACACTTATTTTAGACTTGCTAAGTAAATTGTTTTAAAGTTTTTAACTTTAATAAAGAAATTTATAAAATATAGAGTTTATGACTTATTTCACTCACTGTGTACATACTACTTCACTTTTGTTATAACACTTTTTATTGCAATTTTTTTTAACATTGTCTTTTTGAACTTGTACTACTCTAAAATTAATAAAAAAGCTAACCATAAAGTCTTTTAACTTATATTTTAGTTTAGATATTAATTTTAGTAAATAATTTAGTTTTTGTGTTTTACGATACAACAGCTTAGAAAAATAAATTACAATAAAGTTACATAATAGATACTTAGATTAAATTTCATCCAGTTACTACTATATTAAGTACCGTTAAAAATATTTAAAAAATTTTAAAAACTTTGCATTAGTAGTTTTTATTTAAACAATTACATTTGTTTTATGAACTTTTTTCAAACAAGCATCAATAACAATTAATTAATCAATAGAACTTGAACTTTTAAACAACAATAAAACACTCTAACTAATTTTCGATAAAAATGATTAGACTAAGTCAAAAGCTTTTATAAAAACATAAATAGTTCTGAAACTAAATGTGAAACTAAAATTGTAAAAAAATGTTGTGCCGACTCAAACAGCAGAGTAGCATTTTCTTTAACTCACTTGTTGAACTAACTTGTACCTAAAAGAAAAATGGCGCTTTATAAATAATGTTAAAAACTTTGCAACGTGTTTCTAGCTAATACACGTATAAAGCTTAAACAGTGATTTTTGTTACTTTACTTTTATCCAGTGAAGAATAATTAACAAATCATATGTAAATTTGTTTTTTACTAATTTTATTTACATAACTAGTTTTTTTAAGATTATAATGCATAATAAATTGCTGACACTATCTATAAAGCCAGCCATTGTCTTTATTATTCCAGTCTAGCAAAAACAACTGCTTACATAATTTTCAGTAAAACATACAGTTACTTGATTTAAATCTATTAGTTAATCTACTACATAATCCTGCTAAAAACAGACTTATGGGATTAGAAACTAAAACTTAGTAACAGTAAACATTAATTTGTGCAATAGGTTGTGTAACTTTGAACATTCTCATTTTCTGAATAAAACCACGTGTTTGTTAAGAAAAGAAAAATGTGAACGCTGACAACTATGGTAAATACTAGTTTGGAAAAATACATTTTAGTCATCAAGCTAAATACAATTTGCTTTTAAACTCTGTCTTAAGCTATTTCAACTTAAGTAGTGGTTTAACTTAAGATTTATTAAATATATTTTAAAGAAAATGAGCAAGTGATAGATACAAGTAGAAAAAAATTGTGTATTATCTTTTTAATTATACTGCCAATAATAACCATGTAAACTATTGTCTAACTAAGAGATTCTTTTTGTAGCATTTTTAATAGAAATTACATTAGTAGTAAAACAATATTCAAGTTTTATTATTATATTTAATTGGACGAACGAAAATATGCTCAAAGTAACTTTGGTCAAAGGACCTGACTCACTTGAGTGTACTAAAATACCTCTCGGTCACTGAGCGCACACCGAATCTAAATAAAAATTATTACTAACAAAAAAAAGAAAAAAAAAACTTAAGTATAAAATATATATTCTGAAACGAAAAATTGTATGATAAACTAGTCTGATAAACTTCACAATTTTAAACATAATTCTAAACAAAAAAGTATTCATAAAAAAAAGTAATATTGTAGTAAGTTGTTATAAAACACTAATAATTTGTTTTTAAAAAGTTTAGGAGTATATTCGATTTAAAATCATTGCTTAAAAAAATTAAAAAGTTTTAAGTATGAATTTCAACACTTAGCAAACTCAAACAACAACAAAATTTTGATTAACTAATAAAATTAGTTTTGCGGTTAAAATTGCTTGTTCAAAACTTTTAAACATCACATAAGTATGATTAATGAAAAAATTGATTAAAATATAAAACTGACCTATCGAGCTTGTATTTCAATAAGAAAGTTCGCACTTTTAAATAAAAGTTGGTTATAAACTGCAACTAGCTAAACTAAACATCTCAATATACATGATACATTAAAAAAAGTTTTATAAGGAAGTTTTGTTAGTGTTATTAATTCATTCTCATAACTATAAGCATATATACATAAATAAAACATTATGTTCTCAAATGCAATTGTTTCACTATTTTCTTAAACAGAACAGTTTTCAGTTTGTTTATTTTATCAATATCTAAACCAAAATCATTATGATTTGAAACTACGGTTTGAAATTAAAATTGTGGTAGCTGAAGATTAAAGCATTAGCTTTATGAAATGTATATTTTGCTTTTTTATTTACTTTTCTTGATAAATTATATATATAGTTTTTAGACCTCAAGTCTTGTTGCGACAATGAATACACTCTTTCAGCTAGTTTTTGTAGTTTAGAAATAATTAGAGTAAATCTAACTTGAGCAAAAGTGTATCATTGACATAAAATTCTAAGATTAACATCAAGTTTGAGCAAAATATAGTTGAACCTTGAGTGATTTTTTAACAGTTGCAGTATCTACTATAAGACGAAGAAATTTATTGTTTTGTATTTTTTTGCATGACTAATGATTTCAGTGTACATGTCAGTAGTCGTAGTACAGGCGTTCCATTTAAGCTTCCAAGTATAAGATTCTGTTTTTACTTTTATGTCAGATCACTCTTTTCAATTTACTCTTCGGTATTTTATTAGCGAGCAAAATAATATTTTACATTATTTTAGTTCGCATGTTTAACTAATTCTAAATGAAGTTTATGATGTAAAAACTTTTAAAAATAATGATTAAAAGAAAAAGTGTTGTATAGAAAGAGATATAAGTTTTGACAAATACTGAAAACCTCTAATTACTTATATTCGCAAGGATGTTTTGCAAATTAAACTATCTATGTAATAGAAGAAAAAATAGGTCAACAAACTTTAATAGGAAAAAACTCTATTTTGCAGATCACTGTAAAAAGTTTGCTTCACAAGAAAAAAATAATAATTGTGATTTTTAGCAAAAACGTGTGTTTTGAAACCAACAACTTTGTAACAAAAAAAAAGTCAATTTGGATATTAAAGTCCATAACTATTTTTAAAAGTATGTATTTAAGAAGTTCATTAAGTATATTTTTACCGATATACAAATTTAAAAAACGTTATAAAATAATGCTTTGAATTTCTTTAGAAACATCGAAAACATAAAAAAATTGAAAAAAAAAACTTTTATTTTAGTTTTCAAACTTAGATAAATAATTAACTACTAAAATATAAATAGACTTTATAGTTTGTCTAATTCAAATAAATAAAATAAATAGTTTTAAAACTTTAAAAGCGAGCTTTGCATGAGAGCTTGCAAAAATCTAAGATACTTTATTTTTTATTTCTAAGCTATTAAAACTGAAAGACTGTTTTTGAGCACAAAATAAAACCATTAGAGATGCTTCCAGAAAGTGTTATGTATTATTATGGTCAACGTCGTTTTTTGTTAATAAAAGCAAAAATTTTCTTTCTTATTTTTAAACTTTTTTTAAGCTTCCAATCAAAAAAGTAGTTATGACACATAAAGAATTAGTAAATAAATAAGTTTAATAGAGCAAAAATATTTGTATGTATAGCGTTTCCTTATCTAAATAATACAAAACCTATTTTTCATATATAATCAAAACTTACTACTGATTTCAAAGTTTTATTTAAATCAGTAAGTAACAATTCAAAACGTTATGAAATATTTCGTCAAAAGAAAGCAGTTATAACTAATGAAACAAGTAACAGTTGTTTGATGATAAGAATGTTAGAATTATTTTGTAAAATTTGACTGACAAAGTGGTATTAAATATATCGTTTTGAATATATAGTTCTAAAACCCTTTAGTATTTGTTTTTAATAGCTTACTCTCAAAAGGTCAAGACTCAATGATAGGCAAGTTTAGTGCCGAATTTTATTTAAAGTTGGAAATATTAAAGAGTTGATAACTTTAATTGTTAAAAGTATAGTTAAATACAAAATTAGTGACAGTATATTGTCAAATTAATTTTATATAAAAAGTTCTTTTGTGCAATTCTCGATAAGTTTTGAAAAAAAGGTTAGAAAGAATAATCTGAAGTAACGAACAAAAAACGAAATTTATGCAGTCCACTGTTAATCTGTAAAATTAACTTTTGTTTTAGCTAGAGGAAAAGAAAGGTTGTAATTGGAGGAATAATTGCAACGGATTTAGTAGATTCTTACCAGCTCAGAATGAAAGATTTCTGTCCAGTATAATCAGTTTTGTTTTGAAATATGTCAATTTTTAATTTAGATATGCTAGAAATTCTTAAACTAAAGATAAAAGAAATATTACAACGTTAAACGTTTGTCTGTTAAAATTTCATAGAAATAAATTGTAAAGATCAGTATTAACTTCCTGTTTTATAACCAATAAGATAAATTCCGTTTTGATACAGTTAAAGCTAATGAAACAGATGAAAATTGTTTAATGATAAGAACGGTCAAAAGAAAATATAAAAGAAACTAAAAATATCGTTACGTTTGTAACGGTTGTTGGCTATTTTCTTAGATTATTATTTTTTAGGGTCCTGGACAATGACGTTAAATTGTATCCAAGTGGTGTACGACTCGATAACCGAAATTTTCCTTCGTACACCAGATCCTAGGAACAAATATTTTGAGTGTTTTCTTTTGTTCAGTTAACAATACTTAAATAAAAACTTTTAACGGAATTTTAGCATCACTTGTGCTTTTATTTAGAAGATTTTTTACTTCTTTAGTTTTATGTTAAAAGAGTAAGATAACAAAGTTTGTTAAAGAAAAGTTAAAAGCAAAAAGGATAAATTAAACGAAAAAATAAAGAAACGATTTAGGACAGTTTTTTGTAACAATTACTCAAGCCTAAAGATATTTAAGGCAATCAACATTTACTGTTAATAAGTAGTGGTGATGAGCAAACAACATAAAAAAAAGGTGTTTCAATCAACCCGCCGTTAATTTTTTGTTAAGCTGTTAATAGAGAAGTAATTGTGTAATAAATTTATAAAGATCAGTGTCAACTTTCTTTATTATAACCAAAAACCGTTTATATTTGTTCTAATCGAATGCTACTTCAAACTTTGAAATAAATAGAAAATGCTTTAAGGGTAAAAGTGTGCAAAACTGATCAAAAGTTCAAAAACGAAAGATCAGAGTATATTTTTATTCATTTTAAAGTTACTATAAAATAACTTCTAAATATTTTATATACGCTAACTTTTTATATCTCAGTTAAACTTAGTTTTAAACAATCTATTAATAGAAAATAAAATGACTACCACAGTTATACCAATTGTTGGCTTTTTTAAGACTTTGAATGCTTGAAAGCCTTTTGCTTATCAGAAGATAATCTTCGCTTTGATTTTAAGGTTTGAAATATAGCTTGTACTCATATGCTTCTTAATGTGAAGTGAAGGATAAAATAAATAAGAAATAATAATAAACTAAAAGTAAACAAATGAAAAGAGTAAAAATCTATGTTAATATAAAGATAAACACAAGAACATGTTTTTGCATCACCTATAAGTTGTACTAAATAATAACTTCATTAAGCGTTTGTATGCAAATTAAGTAAAACTTTGTAAAACTATTATGACGTACTAGATAAAGCGACTGGCAATTTGTATACTAATTTTACTTTTGTGAAACTTTATTGTACTAACGAAATAGACTTTGATATTTTTTTACATTTAACGTGTAAAGAAATAAGTAAATTACATAAACAATTAGCAAAAAATCACTTTATTTTCAAATAAGACTTCGTAAAGTTTAATATATATAAAAGTATTATACAAAGTACGAACTGTTAAAGAAAATATTTTACTTACAAAGTTATAATATACTAAATATAATAAATAAATATAATAAACTATTACTTCCAATGAATAAAGTTAATACGTTTTTTAATTAGATTTATGCTTTTAAAATATTTTCACAATGACCTATTACATAGTATGTTTTTTTTTTGTGAGAATAAAATGACTAATAAAAAAGCGATAAAGTAATTTAGATGTAAAAACTAATTTGTGAGTTTATACAAATTTATTATCTTTTGAAAAGAGATTATAATAGAAGCTTTAAATGTATGCCTTAAAATACCATGAACTTTGTCTATCTAAATTTTTTAACAACTTTTTTACAAAAAGTTTATGCCAAAAATGTTCACAACAAAGTAAACATTTGAACTCGCAAATTTTTAAAATAAGTATTATTATTTTATAATAAAACATTTTTTTTTAATTAATAAAAATTGAATCGTAATTATGGTTTTTTATAGTAAGGTTACTTTTTTGGCTTAGAAAATACAAAGTTACTAAATTTACTACAACTTACATAGCGTCCCTAAATTCTTGTTGCAACATAACTTTTAAACGAATACTAATTTTGGAAATGAGCTTATCTTAAAATTATGATGTTATTTTAAGACAGTCTTCTACTATTATTTGTTTAAAATAAAACTTATTTGAGTGATAAAGAAGTAGTTTATGGTTAAATGCAGTCAAAATAAACAACTAGTTGTATAACGTTTAAATACTTAAACTTTTCTCATTGAAGGTTAGTAGTTTTTTATTACAAAAGGTTAGTTTAAAAAATTTCAAAAAAAGATGAAGTAAAAACTATTTTAATCAAATTTTGCAGTACTTAAAATTCACGCAGCTAATATTTAGATGTTGTAACCAAAATATATATATTTAAATTGATTTTTGTACTAAGTAAACTAAATCAAATCAAAACTTCCAAACTCGGAGTATTTACATCAAGTTAGCATTCAAGTTCTGTTTTTTTTTAAATTTAATGGGTAGAACTGTATTTTTGTGTTAAACAAAACTTAGAAGACTTTTATTTTCAAAATGACCAGCATATATACTTTTTGAATGGTCATTGGTTATCTTATATGAGACAAGCAAGAATAATTGTTAACTTATTAACACAAGTTGATTATTCTTTCGTGACAAACTACACAAAAATTAATCTAAGTATTTTCAAACCTTAGCAAAAAGATTAACAGCATCAAATTATAAAAAGAAAATTAGTATTAACAAGCCTTATCTTATTAACAGTATTAACAAGATTTTCCTTTGAATGAATCTATTTTCGGTAAATTCTACCAAAAAAGTATTTTGTAAATCAGAGTGTTTTTAGTATTTTGTTTAACTTTTGATTTGATTCAAACTTTTTCAGCCTTATATGTGTTATTAAGATTGAAACAAAAAGTTTGAAAAGTTTTGCTGCAAGTTGTTTTCAAGCTAATAATTCGATGAGGTCATAGTTTTTGCTTGCAGACCGTATCCGGTCCGCGGGTTGTACATTACCCATCCCTAGTATAAAGCCGTAGTTTTAATTATGATAAATTTGCTTATGTCATTATTTTTTGTTTCAGAATATCTTAAAGTATTTAAAGCAAATAAAGTCGAGCTATCTTATTAACAAATAACTTTTGGATTTTAAAAAGTAATTAATTAGTTTTGTTTTTTATAATGCTTACTGTTGAAATAAGCAACATGTAGCTAACAAGTTACATCAATGTTTCAAATGTATTTGCCCTTTTTTGATACTACGAATTGTGTAAAATAACATTTGAAAAATAAAAACTATTCTTTACAAACAAGTTAGGCATGCACTTAGTAGGATGAATTTTATTTTAAACATTAAGGCTAATGTGAGACCAACAACATTTAAAAGTAAAAAAGATGTTGAAAAACTTTTTTTGAATCTATTTTATATAAATCTTTAACTAGCATACAAATTCATTTTACTGACTTTTAAAATTCAAACTAACTTTTTAGATAAGGCTAGTCAAAGTAACAGCCTCTTTTTGGAGGGGAAACAAAGTAATAAATTTATAAAAATTGTTTCTTTATTTATTACTTTTATTAATTTTATTGACATAATTTTAAATTAATAAGAAAAAAGATTAAGGCAAAATTTATGAAAAACTTTTTTTAAACTAAAAATAATCCAAAATTTAAAAATATGTTCCCAAAAAATTTTAAATTCTTATACATTTTGCTAAAAAACTTTGTAAATAATTTCTAAAGAATGAAGGAAAAGATATATTTTTGGTGAAACCGTATTTTTGCTGTTAAGCACCTTACAAAAAAAACCTGTCGTTGTCTTAGTTGCTTTTCAAGTTTTTTTTTTTTAGTTCTGATCTAAAAACTAAAGTTATTATTTTAAAAGAATTTTAGTACTACTTCATGATTACTGTATGGGTTGACTTCAAAAATAAATTGAGATTAAAGCATTTATAAAATAGTTTTTAAATGTTGAAATAATGGTTTTTCCATTATAAAAATCACAATTTTTATACATTAAAGTTTATTGCAAACAAATACAAAACAGAAGTACTTTTCGGACACGCTCTTCAGTATTTTTTCGTGTCAAAACAAAGCTGAAATAATGATTTACTGATAAACACTAATAAAACTAAGTATGTAGAAAACAAATTAAATTTAACACAATAGTAATAATTAACAAATTAAGGCAATCGTTTAAATCAGAAATAATATAAATGTAACACAACTTTAACTATCAAACTAATTTAAGTTCAACGAATTAAACAAAATGGTCGAATAAACAAATTTCTTTTGTTTACAGAGACCTGGCTTTAAGCTTAAAATGTATATAGCTTCTAAAGTTTTTAGGTGAAATTCATTACGAGCAACTGATATTATTTTGAAGTTATCCACTTTATAGTTTTCGACACACTTAGGTTTAGTAATCAGGTGTGGCCAATCGCTGAACTACTATTTAGTTTTTTCAAATCATCAAATTTCTTTTCCTCGTTACATGACTTTATCTTGTTTAAAAGGTTTTTTGGTATGTGTTGGTTAATTCTTGCAATCAAATTGTTACTCGTTCTACCCACGTATGTTTTTTTACATAAACATACAAATTTATAAATTACATTGCTGGTGTTTAGGGTGGGTAATTTATCTTTGTTTTTAATCTGAAACAGTTTATTGGTTGAGTATACTATTCGTAAATTAACAGATCTATAGCCATTTTCTACTATTTTCTTCAAATTGTTATGCAAAACTGTATTCTGATTGTATGGCAACTTAAGGTATACCGGACACTTTTTTGGACCAAATTTTATTGACTCAAACCTTGTCTTTGTTTTTTGTATTGTGTTCTTTATTATGTCTAGAGGGTAACCTAAAGTCGCAAAGATTCTTTCCACATTTGATAATTCTGTTTCTAAATATTTTTCAGAACAAATTTCATTGCTCTATATGTAAGGCAACTGATTAGATTTAGTTTTTGTCTCATGTACTGTATGAGTTATAAGGGACATAGTCCCCACTGAAGGTACTTTTTCTCAAAATGTTCGTATAGAACATTTGATTCTCCCTATTGACCATAACATCTAAGAATGCTAAATTGTTTTCAGTTGCTGTTTTCATAGTAAATTCGAGGTTTGCATGCAGCTATTCAGTTTTAATAGAAATTCGTCTCTGTCTTTATCGTCTGTAAAGATGGCAAACGTGTCATCTACATAACGTTTGTAATAAATGGGAGAGATATCTTTTATGAGTTGTTGTTCATGGAAACCAACAAAAATGTTTGAGAGAATAGGACCAAGTGGCGACCCCATTGATATACCGTCAATTTGCTTATACATATGATTATTAAAGCTAAATTCTACTCCACAACATGCTAATATTAATAATTCTTTGAAGACTTCTGGTTTTAGGTATTTTGGAGCTAAACTGTATTTAAATAGTTCATTCACAACTAAATTAATGCACTCCTTAATCGGTAAGCTGGTAAAAAGAGACTTGATATCGAAGGAACACATACTAATGTTTTGCTGACTGATTTTTAACTGTCTAATATCATCAGCAAAACTGAATGAGTCTTTAATACAATAGATCGAGTATACTGATTCTAATGGTTTCAACATTTCCACACACCATTTAGCAATCTTATGTTGCGGTGAATTAATCATTGAAAGGACTGGTCTCAGGGGTACTTTTGCTTTGTGTGTTTTTGGCAACCCATACAGTCTGGGTCTGCATGACCCGGATGGGCGTATAGCGTCATAAACGCTTGCAGTGATTTTTTTATTATTTTTCAAAGATAGTAATCTTCGTTGAGTTGCACTTTCTATTTTTTGGGTATTATCACAATTATTCGCTGGACCCAATTTTACAAATTTATTGGTGTCCAGTAGGATATCATTCATTTTTGCCAGGTATTTATCTTTTTGGAGTAATACTACTCCGCTGCCTTTGTCGGGCTTGGAAATAAACAAATTTGGATTATTGACTAACTGTTTTGCAGTTTTACTGAATTCGTTGTAAAAGTTGTCCAATTGAGTTGAAGTTTTGTTCTTATCTTTGTAGTTTAGCGCTATTGCCACCAATTTTGCATTTAACGTCTTTTTTGTTAACTCATTCTGTGGTTTGTGATGATTAAGTTGGCCGGCCAGAACTTCAAATTCACTGCAAATATCTTCAAATTTCAGTTTTTGCTAGGTATGCAGAATTTTAAACCCAAATTTAATACAGTTTTTTCTTTATCTGTTAAAATATGTTCCGACAAATTAATTATGTTATTTATCTTTTCTGTATTTATCATTCCAAACTTTTTCTTTTTTAAGAGTTCCACTATATTACTATATTTTTCCTTTGAGAAGCATTAACATCAGAAACTTTCCTTTCTACATTATTCAAAATCAAAACCAAATCTTTACTGTCAATGTTGCTAAGAATATCCATTACGTTGTTTAAAATCAATTTAGTTCTACTCAGCTGGGACTCCATTTTTCTTATATCATCATTACAAAATACTCTTTCTATAGTCGTTGAACTTTTTAGTTTCGATTTTTTGATTCTAAACTGAATATATTTTGGTACAATGTGTTGTGTTACACACATTTTCAAAAATTCAATAGAATTTTTCAATTTATTCCTTTTGAAAGTTAAAGAGAGAAGTTTACGAATCAGCTTTATAACTTTGTGATCGTACTTAGACCTTAAATGTTTTAAATAAATAGTTCTATAGCTCGATCTTACTTTGTAGAAGTAAACTATAAGTTGTTATTAATTTCTTTTGCGAATTGATTTTTAGCATTTACTTGTTAAAGTTGGATAGCACAAAAATTTCATTATGTGAGGAAAGTACAATCTGACCAACCAAAAAAACCTAATACTTATCTTAATTTTTATTTTTTAATCAAATACATTCAATTTAAAATAAAAAATTACATACATATTAAAATAAAAAATTACTTTCAGATTAAAATAAAAACATATTTTAAAAGTTTAGAAAACGGTTAGAAAACAAATAAAATGATATAAAATTTGACTCATATAAACCTTTTTTCAAGTCACAGGTATTGTGAGCTGTCATTTGATAAAAAATTAAAATTTGGTAAAAAAAGTTATATAGTCTGATACAGGGGTCGGAAAACTGCGGCTCGCGGGCCAGATACGACCCTCAAAGCCAAAATCTGCTGACCGCGTAGTTGTTCTCAGCCCAAAATATATCTTTTTCAAATCAGTAAAAAGATTTTTTTTGTAGTAGTAGCTTAAAATTAGGCTCTTAGTTTAATAACTAATCGCTACCCAGTACTCTAATTTTGCCTTTTTTTTTCGTTTTTGATTTAAAGTAGTGCATTTATGTTGATGCTACAAATATTTTAATAAAACTGCGACCTGCGAGGGAACTTTTTTATACAGTTCGACCCGCAAACAAGTTTTCAAAAGAAAATTGGCAACTTATAAAAAGCTGCCGATCCCTGACCTAACACATAAAAGTACTGATAAAACTATTTTACTAGCTTATCTTTGATTAAAGTTATAATAGTATTATTTTTTTTCATACTTAAGTAATTACATAAACATTTAATATTTGATGACTAGTAGTTTAAGATTTATTAGATGTTAACATAATAAGTTAATTCAAATTTTTATAGAATGATAACATTTTTCTTCTAGTAACTTGGTTTTTATTACACCTTACTTTAAGTTATATAAAATTTAAGTATAAAAAGATAATGAAACTATGATCAGAATTTATTTGTCATTAGTGTAACTAAAATTTCAATATTTATAGATTAAAGTGTATTGAATATTACCTTAAAGTTTTTTAAAGTTTTCGTTAAACTGTTTAATTCTCAAAGTTGATTTTTTATGAATATTTTCTTTTTAAAGTTTCATTAAAAAATGTTTATCTTGCGAAAAACTTGTAAATACATTTCACTATAATTCGATTCCGACACTGGCCAGTATCCATAACGTGCCGTGCTCACATAATTTATAAGAAACAAAAACAAAGACATAAAACATTAACTATAACCTAGTATAAAAAATAAAGAAATTTTCTAACTAAAAAGATCTTTTAAATACTTTTGTTAAATAAAAACTGTGCTCTTACATTTTAGCTTTGATTAATTCGTTGTCTTAAGTCTACTTAAGCTTTCTTTCTTTTAGCTGTATACTTTTAAGAGATCGTTTAGCTGCGATCATCAGTTAGTTTTTTTTTAACACCGATAATTTTATATCTAACATTTAGAGTTGCACATACAAAACTCATTATAATCTCTTATTTTGAAACCAACGTTAAATTAACCAACTCACCTTATATTAAATTATTTCAACTGCTCATTTTGCGAAATTTGAATTCTGCGGACGCTTAGGTATCAATCTGCACATTGTTTGTCTATTCAATTTTTTGTTTATATTTTTATTACAACAATTAGTTTTAGACAAAAACAATGTAAGTGGAAGGTGGTAGTTTTCTTTATTTGCATACTAAAAGTTTTCTAAATAAAAATTTTGCACGTTTTTCCATGTGGTATATATATACATACTTTTTTGCTATCATTTCCTTAAGTACTTTATACAGAACTACAATCAAAACTTAATTAAATAGTTATAAAATTTTTAAATTATTATGATTTACACTTTACCGACTTTTATTCAAGTAGAACAAGTTAATTTAAAACTTTTTCTCGCTATTGTACATATTACATTGATATTTTTGTAAATAAAATATCTGAGTTT
The DNA here is from genome assembly GCF_965202585.1 of Thalia democratica. Classification (NCBI taxonomy): domain Eukaryota; kingdom Metazoa; phylum Chordata; class Thaliacea; order Salpida; family Salpidae; genus Thalia; species Thalia democratica. The sequence continues at coordinate 2,281 of NW_028140143.1, read as the reverse complement.
CATTATATACTAATCACTAAGGTTTTTAAATTAAGTAAAACTGATTACAAAGTATTAGAAAAAGAATGTTCAGACATATATTGTTGTTGTATCTATTAAATATTACAACAGAAAAATAACTAAAAAGTTTTTACAAATTAAGTTAGAAAAATGTTACAAGCTTATTTATGAAAACGTTGGTTTAACTTTATATTAAATAGTCAAAAATTTAGTGGATATACAGCAGTTGCGTAAAATCATTGCATTTTAAAACTTCAGCTTCAAACTTAAGTATCATTGTTTTAAATTTGCATTTTACTGTATGAACAATAGGGTACATCTTATATCTGACTTTGGGGTTTTACGGTATATTTTTTTAAGCATGCAAATTATGTAAAATAACAGCAGAAAAAAGCTTCTAAGCTTTTAGAAAAATATAGCTGATTACATTTAAAATTTTTTTCAACCGTTACTTTTATATTTTTAATGAAGTTAATTATTTTCAATATTTGATACTTTAAATTTATTTAAAAAAAATATCATCCTGTTTTTAAGTTTCTTTTAACAGTTATTTCATATGTTCAAAGATGACGAGAAAGTTTTAAAATTCAATTGGTTTCTTATTGGATATTGGAAGAAACAAATTATAAGATAAAAAAAAAATTACTTCTTTTACAGGATATTGGAATATATTTTTTCTTATTTAATGAATTTTGATTTCCTATGAGCAAATGGTTTTATTTCATTAGATGCCAAATTGAACAAAATTACTAAAAATGAACCTACGGAAATGAACTAAAGAAAATCGACCAACCGAAATATGAGCTGCTTAGTTGTAGGTTATTAAACGCATGTCAAGCCAATAGCAGCACAATTGTTCAAGTAGAACTAGTTTAGTTTTACTTCCAGTTATACAAAAATTACTAAACTATTTAATTTATTTTAACAAAATACTGACTTTATGTGATATGTTTTACTACTTCTAGTGTAAGTTCCAAATCTTACTTAAGTTGTACCTAAGCCCTTTATTTATTTGCACAATAGCTAGTGTAAGTTTCCAAATTTGGTTTAGCGGGCCAAATATACATACTCGAAACCGGGGAGTTTTGCGGGCCGGATTCTTTTTAAATTTTGTAAACATTGGCGAGCCGGTCATTCTTCATTCTGCAAGCTGTACGTTACTGACCCCTACGTTATATGATTAACCCTTTAGAGATAGAGTTTTGATGATATAAGTGTTAATTAGTGATGTACCGGACTCACTATCCGGGTCCGGGTCCGGCCGGATACTGCCATTTTTTGTCTGATATCCGGATCCGGCCGGATTCTAATTTGAAAAAAAAAGTACGGATCCGGTTCCGGCCGGGACTCTAATTTGAAAAAAAAGTCCGGGTCCGGTTCCGGCCGGATTCTAATTTGCAAAAAAAGTCCGGACCCGGATCTAGTTAGTAAAAAAGAGCATACTGAAAAGTATTTTTTTTAAAAACAAACCCTGTGTAAATTTTTGAGTCATTTTCGTCAGTTAAAATAAAACACCTACCGTGATTGGCTCATTTTGTACACGTGACTAATTTACATTTAAACTATGAAATAAACATTTCATGAAATGCAACTCTTTACATATGTTGTAGAATTGAAAACTTTGGAATGAATACTTGCATTATTATTGTTTAAAGTGGAGCTCAGAGAATATTTAGAATTAATACGGTTGAATGTACGAGCCAATGAGAATCATATGACGAAATGTTTCAAACTAAATACTGATGCAACCAAACATCAGAACATGACAGGCAGTTTATATGTAAGCAGTTAGTTAGTTTGGTGTGTAGCTTGAAGTAACAAAATATCTTGAACGTTTTTTTGAATGCTTATGGTAAGTAGTGTTTTGTTTTAAAAGTGAATATTTCAACAAGTGTTTAATTGTTTAAATATTTAAGCTAGGTTTATAGTCTAATAATTTATTAAAAATTTTACAGTTTCTTGTTTACTAAAAGTTTTATTTAATTTTAAATTTTATGTTTTAAGTCTTTTGATATAGATTTAAATAGCTTTCAGTTTTTAAAGTGTTACTAAAGTAATTATTAATTTTGTATATTCTAGTATTTCTTGTTGTGTTTTATATAAAAGATTCATCACTCAAAACTGTTGTGGCTGATTATAGAAAGTAGTCTCAGTTAGAATTTAGTATTTGTTAGATATTAATTAAACAAGGTAGGATTTAATTAATATATGTAGTACTAATAACTTAAGTGTACCACAATCAGTCCACAACTTTACTACCAAATTGTCAACCTTGGCTAGC
>NW_028140142.1:25000-34152 GCF_965202585.1 Thalia democratica | reverse complement strand
AAAACAACTAGTTATACATATTATTATATTATAATGTATGTGTATTATATACTATTTATTTTATAACATAAACATAGTTGAGTTATTGAATTAAACGTCAAATATTTTATTACCTAAAATTAAGTTAATCGTAAAATCTGATGTAGTATGAGATATTCTTTAGAAACTAACTATAAATATTCTTGAAGTAAAACAATACCATCTATAAATAGAACAATGAGAAATAGTAAAACAAACTAAACACAACATGTTTATTTTAACAATATTTTTTATTTAGTTTAATCACTTAATAAACTTTACTTCTAATTATCATAGTATTTAATATAGAATATAGTTAACAATCTTTTAAACAAAGTCTTAAATAAAGTTACAGGGAGTAATTGTAATTAAAACACCAAAAAAATAGGTTTTAATAAAAAAAATACTTACATCAAGTTAAAACTTTATAAGGATTAATTTTAAAATATCAAATTGATTGTAAATCAAGTGCAAATAGGTTTTTTAAACAAACCGAAGGGTTTATAAAGGCTTGTAAACGCTCTCAAACGCCTACGACCATACCACACTGAGCACACCCCATCTCGTCCGATCTGGGAAGTTAAGCAGTGTCGGGCGTGGTTAGTACTTAGATGGGTGACCGCTTGGGAATACCACGTGCCGTAGGCTTTGCTTTTTGAATTCATCTTTTTTGTACTATTTTTCTTTCTGACCTATTTATACTTATTACTCGTTTATTTACATTTCTTTAACGCTTAAAAGAAAAGTAAATTCTAGTTATTAGCAAATAAAAACTCAAGCCAATCAGATAACGTTATTTGCTGTTTAAACCAATTAGAGCGCTAAAAAAGTGGTTTGACCAGTTTGAGATATCGAAAAAATAATGGCACCATCTTGTAGAGTACAATTTTCTGAGTTGAAATTAATACAATTAGTCTTTTATACTAAAACTTTAAAGTTTTTTTTGTCCAAAAACAAATAAAAGCGTGGCTACTTGAAAAATCAAACGAAAATAAATTTTGCACTTTTGTATTGTGAGTCATAATAAGTTATTTACTGTTACCAACAGATACTAGCAAAAGCTTTTTAAAGTTTTGTATTAACTTAATGTATTTGTAATTACTTTTACTTAATAGAAACTATTGAATTACGTTTACTTAGTTTACTTTTGTATGTGTATTAAATATATAGCAATTTTGTTTGAACTTAAATAAGGACTATTAAACTATTAAAAGAAAACTATCAAAGTTTACTAACTCAAAAGCTAAATCTTAGTTTTATTGTTATAAACATTTATGTTGTAATTTACTAATAACTAAATGAGTTTATTTCAAACAAAAAGAATTAAATAATGTTATGTTATGTCAAGCCTACTATATGAGGTATATAGGTATATAAGGTATACAAGCTTATGTTTGAAAATTATAATAATAAAAATAAAAATAAATATTTAGTTGGTAAAATTTGTATGTTTTAATATGCTTTGAAATTAGAGTTAGTATAGAAGTTTTTTTTAAATATAATAAATATAAATTTAGTAACTGTTAGTTTTATACTTTAATAAAAGAAATATGGTTAACAAGTAAGTTAAAAATGAAAGAAGCATAAAAAAACACACTAATTAACTGCTTATTCAATAGTTTGATTATTTAATTATTTTTCTGTTATATAGTTTAATCGTAATTGTATAAAAAATACAGAGGTTTAAAGTAAGTTTGAATAAAAATAAAACAAAACATATAAAATAAGCATTAGTTCAAATACATAGTTTTTTTTTTCTAAGAAAATTTAATTCTTTAATAATAAGTAGTAATTTAAATAAAAAATAATACAAATAAAGTTGTACAATATATATACAATAGTTTGTCAAACTAGGCAAACACTACTAGGCAAAAAACAAACTAGGCAAAAAACCTACAAAGTAGGCCACCACTACAATCCAATGTTCCAACTGGAAATTCAATGAGATCGTTACTGTACTTGTGATGAACGTTGATAATCCCCAAGATTGTAAGTCGAAGGCCTTACCCAACCTAACCAGCGCACTGGTTTTCTTACAACTGAATTAATCAACATTTAATATTGAATATAATCATTATTGATAGATAGAGGAATGTTGACAATCAACAACAGATTGTAGGTCAAAGGCATTACTCGACCCAAGTACCCACAACCTAGATTGAACAACATTTATTAGATAGATTTGTTTATTGATAGATAGAGGAATATTGTCAATCCACAACAGATTGTAAGTCAAAGGCATTACTCGACCCAAGTACCCACAACCTAGATTGAACAACATTTGTTAGATAGATTAGTTAGATAGATAAATAGTACAGTATAATCTCAAAGAATTTGAAGCCCGAACATTGAACGATAGTGGTGTTTCGTGACGACTAGCGGGATTCGATCTCTCAACCTTCTGCTTATGAGTCAGCTGATAAGACCACTGACCCACCGCGCCACGACAAAGATAAAGAAATATTTTGCTATATAAATAGGTTGATTTTTCAGTGAACTTCAAGTGTCAATTTTTCAGTGTCAATTACAGTGAACTTCAAGTAAGATATACAACAGTATATATATTTCCGAGTCTGACTTTGAGTACTTTTTATATATTATTAACAAGATTTTTTAGGAGTAATATCTGTTTAGTTCTTTAATATATCTTTAAAATAATAATATTTTTTAAGGTTTTAAAACTTTTAGAAGCTGTATGTAATGTCTTTTAGTTTAATAGTTCTTTAAATTAGTAAAAAAAAAATAAGCATGGTTGAGTTATCAAATTAAACAAAATAGAACGTCAAGTATTTAATTACTAAAATTAATTTAATTAAAAAAAAATCTCAGGTAATCTAAAATGTCAGGAATTATTTAAAAATAAATATAAATTTAAAACTTATTATATTGAAAAGATTGATGAATAATACTCTTGAATGTATGAAATGTTTGTATTTGTAATGCAATAACATAAATGGATAGATCAATGACAAATTGTAAACATATTGTATTATTTTATTTTACGATTTTATTTTATTTATTTAATAATTCAATAAACTTTACTTCTACTTGTCCTGGTCTTAGGTAATTTATAGATAACAATAATTTAAACAAACACTTTTGTACAGTTACAATACAGTTTTAGTACAGTTTGGGAGTAACTGTTGATTAAAAAAACAAAAAAAAAGTTAATTCAGGTTAAAATTTTATAAGGAATAATTTTAAAATATCAAATCGATTGTAAATCAAGTGCAAATAGGTTTTTTAAACAAACCGAAGGGTTTATAAAGGCTTGTAAACGCTTTCAAACGCCTACGACCATACCACACTGAGCACACCCCATCTCGTCCGATCTGGGAAGTTAAGCAGTGTCGGGCGTGGTTAGTACTTAGATGGGTGACCGCTTGGGAATACCACGTGCCGTAGGCTTTTGCTTTTTGAATTCATCTTTTTTGTACTATTTTTCTTTCTGACCTATTTATACTTATTACTCGTTTATTTACATTTCTTTAACGCTTAAAAGAAAAGTAAATTCTAGTTATTAGCAAATAAAAACTCAAGCCAATCAGATAACGTTATTTGCTGTTTAAACCAATTAGAGCGCTAAAAAAGTGGTTTGACCAGTTTGAGATATCGAAAAAATAATGGCACCATCTTGTAGAGTACAATTTTCTGAGTTAAAATTAATACAATTAGTCTTTTATACTAAAACTTTAAAGTCTTTTTGTCCACAAACAAATAAAAGCGTGGCTACTTGAAAAATCAAACGAAAATAAATTTTGCACTTTTGTATTGTGAGTCATAATAAGTTATTTACTGTTACCAACAGATACTAGCAAAAGCTTTTTAAAGTTTTGTATTAACTTAATGTATTTGTACTTAGTTTAAATTAATAGAGTTTATTTGGTTTACTTTATTATGTGTATTGAATGTGCTAGTATCTAAAAATAAATACAACTAAAACAAAACAAACAAGGAGAGTACTTGAATAGAACCAACACAATTTACAGACCAGTTGTGTACTAAATTTAAAGAAATTCTGAATAGTGAATATGCAATTATTATTATAAGTTCAAAATTCACTTTAATTTAAATTAATGTATTTTGTAAATTGGTTTTATTTAATAGATAGTAGTGAATTACTTTATTTAATTTACTTTAGTATGTGTTGTATAACTTAATTTAAACCAGAAGCAAAACGGGATTATACTTTCAATAAACTACACAATTTACAGACCAGTTGTGTACTAAATAAAAAGCTATTGTGAATAGTGAATATGCAATTATTATTATAAGTTTATAAGTTCACAGTTTACAAAAGCTTTACAATTTAGTTATTATTTTGTTCATATTTGCATATCTAATTTATGAAAAGTTAGTGTTATGTGTTTTGGCTTTTTAATTTCTTTATTTGTACAACTGTTAGTTTTATATTCTAAAGAAACATTTTTAAATAAATATGTTTAACAAGTAACTTAAAAATAGAAGAAATATATTGTATATATTGAACTATTTATATTTATTCTAGCTATTTGCTTAGTGTATTTATTAATGTGATTATTTTATTTTGTTGTTTGTCTTATAGTTTAATCGTATTGTGTTGAAATATATATAACAAATACAGAGGTTTAAAGTAAGTTTAAATGAAAATAAAATAAGACATATAGTTGAAATATAAGTTTAAAAAAATATTTTTTTTTATTTCTTTGTTTGTTTGATTGTTTGTTTATTATATAATCGCGACGTTTCATTTTATTACTTTTAAGCATACTAAATATAATAATAGGTATAGTTAGAGGAAAAATTCAATTAGTTTCTAATGTAATAAAAAAGTTTATTTCCACAAATAAATAAATACCTGAAAAATCAAATGAAAAATAAATTTCGCACTCTTGTATTGTGAGTCATAATAGGTTATTTACTGTTACCAACAGATACAAGCGAAGGCTTTTTAAAGTTCTTGTATTTGTATTGTTATTTGTACTTAGTTTTATTAAAATGACAGTATTGATGGTTACGTTTATTAAGTATGTTTATTTAACGTTATGTAACTCAAGTAAAACCAGAAGCAAATAAGGAGACTACTTTCAATAAACTACACAATTTACATACCAATTGTATACTAAACTTAAAGCTATTCTATTCTATTTTATTCTTGATAGTTATTTTAAAGTTATTAAATTATACAAATGTATTTTGTAAAGTAGTTTTATAAAGTTACTATAGTTTATTTAACTTACTATAGTATGTGTTATATAACTTTAATTAAACTAGAAGCAAAAAGGGAGACTACTTTAAATAAACTACACAATTTATTGTTATATATAACTCTAATAAAACCAGAAGCAAAAAGGGAGACTACTTTAAATGAACTACACAAATTAAAATTATATTATTATTTATAAATCAATCGTGTTGTGTTTCAAAATAAATTTTTCAAATAATGTTTTACAAGTATTTATCAGTTATTTAGTTTTCTTTTTATAGTTTAGCCGTATTGTTTTATTTATTTGTTATTATCTTTATTTAATTGTTTGCTTATTATATTTATCGCCATGTGCTTAAAAAATAAAACAACTATATAGATTTAAAAAGTAAGTTTAAATAAAAATAAAATGAAACATATAAAATAAGTTTATGATTTTTTTTTCATTATTATTATTTTTATTTCATTGTTTGTTTATTATATCTATCGCGATGTGCTTAAAAAATAAAACAACTATAAAGGTTTAAAAAGTAATTTTAAATAAAGATAAAATGAAACATATAAAATAAGCTTATGTTTGATTTTTTATTTTATTTTTATTTAATTGTTTGCTTATTATATTTATCGCGATGTGCTTAAAAGAATAGAACAAATACAAAGGTTTAAGTTGTAAGTTTTAAATAAAATAAAATGAAACATACAAAATAAGCTTATGATTTATTATTATTATTATTATTATTATTTTTATTTCATTGTTTGTTTATTATATCTATCGCGATGTGCTTAAAAAATAAAACAATTATAAAGGTTTAAAAGGAAGTTTAAATAAAGATAAAATGAAACATATAAAATAAGCTTTTGTTTGATTTTTTTATTTTATTTTTATTTATTTTTATTTAATTGTTTGTTTATTATATTTATCGCGATCTGCTTAAAAAAATAAAACGAGTATTAAGGTTTGAAAGGTAAGTTTAAATAAAAATAAAATGAAACATATAAAATAAGCATATGTTTTTTTTTTTTTTTTTATTATTATTATTATTTTCATTCAATTTTTTGTTTATTATATTTATCGCAATGTGCTTAAAACGATAAAACAAGTATAAAGATTTAAAAAGTAAGTTTAAATAAAAAATAATACAAATAAAGTTTATTTATAATAAACAAACATATTTAAAACATTAAAAAAAGTAGTTTATATATATTATTTTTTATTTATTTCTTTTAAACATATTAAATAAAGTATAAAAAAAGTATTAAAACATTTAAACGTAGCATAAATAAGCTTAAAACATTAAAATAATTGAAAAGAAACAAACAAATTGAAAAAAATCGGCAAAAAAAGTTCAACAGCAACATTTGAGCATCATACACGTATGCATTACTTTACACTAGTGAGAGAGACGTGTTTGTGCGTTCGGTCGACTTGGCGAGAAAGCGGGCTTAAAGCATTACTGTTTAGCACCCGAGGCGCGGCTATTGCAGCGGCGGCGAACGTGCTATGTAAACGCATTGGAGCAGCGTATGAAAAACTACAAGCGTCCAGCGGCGGTAGGCTTATAGCTTTGCGAAGTCGTCGAGACGAGTAGCCGACGCAGGCAGGCACGGCTCGAGGCGGGTAACTGCAGCAGACAGATGGCGTGTTGCTGCTGACGAGTTAACCGGCAGAAGGCAAACGGTTGGTCGGGAGAAAGAACAGTCAGTTGTATAGCTGCATGCTGCAGTCGACGCGGGCTGGCGCTTTAAACAGCAAAAGGCCGGCGCCGACTTTCAGTAACGTTCGCAAGGCTTTTAAGCCGAGTGATAGAAAAGGTCTGTATTTATACAGTAAAAACGCTCAGTCGAGCAACGGGTTTAAACGCCCTCGGATAGTTATCTGGTTGATCCTGCCAGTAGTCATATGCTTGTCTCAAAGATTAAGCCATGCAAGTGTAAGTACGAGCTCACGTACAGTGAAACTGCGAATGGCTCATTAAATCAGTTATGGTTCATTTGATTGTACGCTTTTACATGGATAACTGTGGCAATTCTAGAGCTAATACATGCGTAAAGCGCCGAACTGACGTGAGGCGCGCATTTATCAGACCAAAACTAACCGGCTTTCGGGTCGTTACAATGGTGACTCTGGATAAGCTTGCGGATCGCACGGCCTAGTGCTGGCGACATCTCATTAAAGCAACTGCCCTATCAACTATCGTCGGTACGGTATCGGCCTACCGAGGTTGTAACGGGTGACGGAGAATCAGGGTTCGATTCCGGAGAGGGAGCCTGAGAAACGGCTACCACATCCAAGGAAGGCAGCAGGCGCGCAAATTACCCATTCCCGGCTCGGGGAGGTAGTGACGAAAAATAACAATGCAGACCTCGTACGAGGTCCTGCAATTGGAATGAGTACACTTTAAACTTTTTAACGAGTATCCATTGGAGGGCAAGTCTGGTGCCAGCAGCCGCGGTAATTCCAGCTCCAAAAGTGTATATTTAAGTTGTTGCGGTTGAAAAGCTCGTAGTTGGATATAGGGACGGCGAGGTTGGTCGGTCGAAAGGCTAGCACTGGCCTCGTTGTTCTTGTTGGTCGGTGCCTTCGCGGTGCTCTTAACTGAGTGTTGCGGTGGTCCGGCAAGTTTACCTTGAAAAAATTAGAGTGTTCAAAGCAGGCTTTACGCTTGTATAATGTTGCATGGAATAATGGAATAGGACCTCGGTTCTATTTTGTTGGTTTTCGGAGCACGAGGTAATGATTAATAGGAACGGACGGGGGCATCCGTACTGTGCCGTTAGAGGTGAAATTCTTGGATCGGCGCAAGACGAACGACTGCGAAAGCATTTGCCAAGAATGTTTTCTTTAATCAAGAGCGAAAGTCAGAGGTTCGAAGACGATCAGATACCGTCCTAGTTCTGACCTTAAACGATGCCGACTAGCGATCGGGCAGTGTCGAACTTAAGAACTGTCCGGCAGCTTCCGGGAAACCAAAGTCTTTGGGTTCCGGGGGAAGTATGGTTGCAAAGCTGAAACTTAAAGGAATTGACGGAAGGGCACCACCAGGAGTGGAGCCTGCGGCTTAATTTGACTCAACACGGGAAATCTCACCCGGCCCGGACACAGCGAGGATTGACAGATTGAGAGCTCTTTCTTGATTCTGTGGGTGGTGGTGCATGGCCGTTCTTAGTTGGTGGAGCGATTTGTCTGGTTAATTCCGATAACGAACGAGACTCTTACTTGCTAAATAGCTGCTCGACCCATTGGGTCGGAGACAACTTCTTAGAGGGACTAGTGGCGTTTAGCCACACGAGATTGAGCAATAACAGGTCTGTGATGCCCTTAGATGTTCGGGGCCGCACGCGCGCTACACTGACCGGATCATCGTGTGTTCCCTAGGCCGAAAGGTCCGGGTAATCCGTTGAACCCCGGTCGTGCTAGGGATAGGGACTTGCAATTGTTTCCCTTGAACGAGGAATTCCCAGTAAGCGCGAGTCATTAGCTTGCGTTGATTACGTCCCTGCCCTTTGTACACACCGCCCGTCGCTACTACCGATTGAATGGTTTAGTGAGGTCCTCCGATTGAGCCTGGTACGTGCGGCAACGCACTCGCCGGTGTTCGAAAAGACGATCGAACTTGATCATTTAGAGGAAGTAAAAGTCGTAACAAGGTTTCCGTAGGTGAACCTGCGGAAGGATCATTAACGAATCGAAATTTGATTTCAAGCGACGTCTCTTCTTCGAAGGGACCGAGCCCTGTAACTGTTATAGTTCGGTCGCGTTGCTTCCTGACAGCGGGAGTAATAATTCAGCACGCAAGTGCTGGCGCGGCCGCTTCTTTTTGAACACGATTTTTTGGTTGCATTGAGATTGATTAACACGAGAGATCTCTTAGCGGTGGATCACTCGGCTCGAGCGTCGATGAAGGACGGAGCTAGCTCCGAGAAGTAATGTGAATTGCAGGACACATTG
>NW_028140142.1:10000-20000 GCF_965202585.1 Thalia democratica | reverse complement strand
ATCGAACAATCTACCGAAATATTAATAATATTGAAAAATTTAAATTTCGAAATAACCTACCTACGGTTAATCTACACGCGTTTAGAAGCCGTAAAAAAATATTTTCGACTTTGTAATGGACCAAACAAAAAATATAGAAAAAATTATCGAAAAAAAAATCTTTTAAAACTTACCTTACGTTAGTCCTTATGCGTTGCGAAGCTCAAAAAAAATATTTTCGACCTTATAATAGAACAAACAAAGAAAATAGAAAAATTTTCCAAAAAAATAAAAAGTCGAAATTCGAAAAAAGAAGAAAAGTGGTCCTTTTCTAGGAGTTTTTTATTCCCAAAAAATGGGTCGATGTCCCCGTAACCCCTAAAAAAAGGGGGTCGAAATAACATTTTTTCATCATGCTTCAAATGGGCTGAAAAATTTTTTACGGGGTCTCTGGACCAAACAAAAACGATCTGTCGAGTCAGAATTCCGAAAATCGAAAATTCCCGAAATTTCTGTACTTAAGAGGCGGGGCGCCCACTATCGACAAAAGTGTGCCAAAACCCACAAACGTTGTGTTACGCGCGCTAAGATAAATACAAGCCTGATTGCTGAAAATGTATTCTATTTGAATAAGGTAAGTATCAACACCAAGGAAGTAATTCCTTTATTATAAACTCATACTCTGACATTGCGCTAATATTGCTCGTGAATTGTTATTTAGTTTAAAAATATAATTTATATTACTTTTATTTTATTTTAATTCTATATAATAACTATTTTATATTTTTATTAAAAAATTTCTTGTTTAGTTTCTAAGCAACCACAGTTACGTTTATATGTTTAATTCTATTGTATTCTATATTTATCGATAATTTAATAAATGTTTTAAAAGACTATTCTGGTTTTCCACGCTCTCTTCAAAAATGTGAGTTCTTTTAATTCTTCCGCTTAATTATTCATTTTAAAGTAAAACAACTAGTTATACATATTATTATATTATAATGTATGTGTATTATATACTATTATTTTATAACATAAACATAGTTGAGTTATTGAATTAAACGTCAAATATTTTATTACCTAAAATTAAGTTAATCGTAAAATCTGATGTAGTATGAGATATTCTTTAGAAACTAACTATAAATATTCTTGAAGTAAAACAATACCATCTATAAATAGAACAATGAGAAATAGTAAAACAAACTAAACACAACATGTTTATTTTAACAATATTTTTTATTTAGTTTAATCACTTAATAAACTTTACTTCTAATTATCATAGTATTTAATATAGAATATAGTTAACAATCTTTTAAACAAAGTCTTAAATAAAGTTACAGGGAGTAATTGTAATTAAAACACCAAAAAAATAGGTTTTAATAAAAAAAATACTTACATCAAGTTAAAACTTTATAAGGATTAATTTTAAAATATCAAATTGATTGTAAATCAAGTGCAAATAGGTTTTTTAAACAAACCGAAGGGTTTATAAAGGCTTGTAAACGCTCTCAAACGCCTACGACCATACCACACTGAGCACACCCCATCTCGTCCGATCTGGGAAGTTAAGCAGTGTCGGGCGTGGTTAGTACTTAGATGGGTGACCGCTTGGGAATACCACGTGCCGTAGGCTTTTGCTTTTTGAATTCATCTTTTTTGTACTATTTTTCTTTCTGACCTATTTATACTTATTACTCGTTTATTTACATTTCTTTAACGCTTAAAAGAAAAGTAAATTCTAGTTATTAGCAAATAAAAACTCAAGCCAATCAGATAACGTTATTTGCTGTTTAAACCAATTAGAGCGCTAAAAAAGTGGTTTGACCAGTTTGAGATATCGAAAAAATAATGGCACCATCTTGTAGAGTACAATTTTCTGAGTTGAAATTAATACAATTAGTCTTTTATACTAAAACTTTAAAGTTTTTTTGTCCAAAAACAAATAAAAGCGTGGCTACTTGAAAAATCAAACGAAAATAAATTTTGCACTTTTGTATTGTGAGTCATAATAAGTTATTTACTGTTACCAACAGATACTAGCAAAAGCTTTTTAAAGTTTTGTATTAACTTAATGTATTTGTAATTACTTTTACTTAATAGAAACTATTGAATTACGTTTACTTAGTTTACTTTTGTATGTGTATTAAATATATAGCAATTTTGTTTGAACTTAAATAAGGACTATTAAACTATTAAAAGAAAACTATCAAAGTTTACTAACTCAAAAGCTAAATCTTAGTTTTATTGTTATAAACATTTATGTTGTAATTTACTAATAACTAAATGAGTTTATTTCAAACAAAAAGAATTAAATAATGTTATGTTATGTCAAGCCTACTATATGAGGTATATAGGTATATAAGGTATACAAGCTTATGTTTGAAAATTATAATAATAAAAATAAAAATAAATATTTAGTTGGTAAAATTTGTATGTTTTAATATGCTTTGAAATTAGAGTTAGTATAGAAGTTTTTTTTTAAATATAATAAATATAAATTTAGTAACTGTTAGTTTTATACTTTAATAAAAGAAATATGGTTAACAAGTAAGTTAAAAATGAAAGAAGCATAAAAAAACACACTAATTAACTGCTTATTCAATAGTTTGATTATTTAATTATTTTTCTGTTATATAGTTTAATCGTATTGTATAAAAAATACAGAGGTTTAAAGTAAGTTTGAATAAAAATAAAACAAAACATATAAAATAAGCATTAGTTCAAATACATAGTTTTTTTTTTCTAAGAAAATTTAATTCTTTAATAATAAGTAGTAATTTAAATAAAAAATAATACAAATAAAGTTGTACAATATATATACAATAGTTTGTCAAACTAGGCAAACACTACTAGGCAAAAAACAAACTAGGCAAAAAACCTACAAAGTAGGCCACCACTACAATCCAATGTTCCAACTGGAAATTCAATGAGATCGTTACTGTACTTGTGATGAACGTTGATAATCCCCAAGATTGTAAGTCGAAGGCCTTACCCAACCTAACCAGCGCACTGGTTTTCTTACAACTGAATTAATCAACATTTAATATTGAATATAATCATTATTGATAGATAGAGGAATGTTGACAATCAACAACAGATTGTAGGTCAAAGGCATTACTCGACCCAAGTACCCACAACCTAGATTGAACAACATTTATTAGATAGATTTGTTTATTGATAGATAGAGGAATATTGTCAATCCACAACAGATTGTAAGTCAAAGGCATTACTCGACCCAAGTACCCACAACCTAGATTGAACAACATTTGTTAGATAGATTAGTTAGATAGATAAATAGTACAGTATAATCTCAAAGAATTTGAAGCCCGAACATTGAACGATAGTGGTGTTTCGTGACGACTAGCGGGATTCGATCTCTCAACCTTCTGCTTATGAGTCAGCTGATAAGACCACTGACCCACCGCGCCACGACAAAGATAAAGAAATATTTTGCTATATAAATAGGTTGATTTTTCAGTGAACTTCAAGTGTCAATTTTTCAGTGTCAATTACAGTGAACTTCAAGTAAGATATACAACAGTATATATATTTCCGAGTCTGACTTTGAGTACTTTTTATATATTATTAACAAGATTTTTTAGGAGTAATATCTGTTTAGTTCTTTAATATATCTTTAAAATAATAATATTTTTTAAGGTGTTTAAAACTTTTAGAAGCTGTATGTAATGTCTTTTAGTTTAATAGTTCTTTAAATTAGTAAAAAAAAAATAAGCATGGTTGAGTTATCAAATTAAACAAAATAGAACGTCAAGTATTTAATTACTAAAATTAATTTAATTAAAAAAAAATCTCAGGTAATCTAAAATGTCAGGAATTATTTAAAAATAAATATAAATTTAAAACTTATTATATTGAAAAGATTGATGAATAATACTCTTGAATGTATGAAATGTTTGTATTTGTAATGCAATAACATAAATGGATAGATCAATGACAAATTGTAAACATATTGTATTATTTTATTTTACGATTTTATTTTATTTATTTAATAATTCAATAAACTTTACTTCTACTTGTCCTGGTCTTAGGTAATTTATAGATAACAATAATTTAAACAAACACTTTTGTACAGTTACAATACAGTTTTAGTACAGTTTGGGAGTAACTGTTGATTAAAAAAACAAAAAAAAAGTTAATTCAGGTTAAAATTTTATAAGGAATAATTTTAAAATATCAAATCGATTGTAAATCAAGTGCAAATAGGTTTTTTAAACAAACCGAAGGGTTTATAAAGGCTTGTAAACGCTTTCAAACGCCTACGACCATACCACACTGAGCACACCCCATCTCGTCCGATCTGGGAAGTTAAGCAGTGTCGGGCGTGGTTAGTACTTAGATGGGTGACCGCTTGGGAATACCACGTGCCGTAGGCTTTTGCTTTTTGAATTCATCTTTTTTGTACTATTTTTCTTTCTGACCTATTTATACTTATTACTCGTTTATTTACATTTCTTTAACGCTTAAAAGAAAAGTAAATTCTAGTTATTAGCAAATAAAAACTCAAGCCAATCAGATAACGTTATTTGCTGTTTAAACCAATTAGAGCGCTAAAAAAGTGGTTTGACCAGTTTGAGATATCGAAAAAATAATGGCACCATCTTGTAGAGTACAATTTTCTGAGTTAAAATTAATACAATTAGTCTTTTATACTAAAACTTTAAAGTCTTTTTGTCCACAAACAAATAAAAGCGTGGCTACTTGAAAAATCAAACGAAAATAAATTTTGCACTTTTGTATTGTGAGTCATAATAAGTTATTTACTGTTACCAACAGATACTAGCAAAAGCTTTTTAAAGTTTTGTATTAACTTAATGTATTTGTACTTAGTTTAAATTAATAGAGTTTATTTGGTTTACTTTATTATGTGTATTGAATGTGCTAGTATCTAAAAATAAATACAACTAAAACAAAACAAACAAGGAGAGTACTTGAATAGAACCAACACAATTTACAGACCAGTTGTGTACTAAATTTAAAGAAATTCTGAATAGTGAATATGCAATTATTATTATAAGTTCAAAATTCACTTTAATTTAAATTAATGTATTTTGTAAATTGGTTTTATTTAATAGATAGTAGTGAATTACTTTATTTAATTTACTTTAGTATGTGTTGTATAACTTAATTTAAACCAGAAGCAAAACGGGATTATACTTTCAATAAACTACACAATTTACAGACCAGTTGTGTACTAAATAAAAAGCTATTGTGAATAGTGAATATGCAATTATTATTATAAGTTTATAAGTTCACAGTTTACAAAAGCTTTACAATTTAGTTATTATTTTGTTCATATTTGCATATCTAATTTATGAAAAGTTAGTGTTATGTGTTTTGGCTTTTTAATTTCTTTATTTGTACAACTGTTAGTTTTATATTCTAAAGAAACATTTTTAAATAAATATGTTTAACAAGTAACTTAAAAATAGAAGAAATATATTGTATATATTGAACTATTTATATTTATTCTAGCTATTTGCTTAGTGTATTTATTAATGTGATTATTTTATTTTGTTGTTTGTCTTATAGTTTAATCGTATTGTGTTGAAATATATATAACAAATACAGAGGTTTAAAGTAAGTTTAAATGAAAATAAAATAAGACATATAGTTGAAATATAAGTTTAAAAAAATATTTTTTTTTATTTCTTTGTTTGTTTGATTGTTTGTTTATTATATAATCGCGACGTTTCATTTTATTACTTTTAAGCATACTAAATATAATAATAGGTATAGTTAGAGGAAAAATTCAATTAGTTTCTAATGTAATAAAAAAGTTTATTTCCACAAATAAATAAATACCTGAAAAATCAAATGAAAAATAAATTTCGCACTCTTGTATTGTGAGTCATAATAGGTTATTTACTGTTACCAACAGATACAAGCGAAGGCTTTTTAAAGTTCTTGTATTTGTATTGTTATTTGTACTTAGTTTTATTAAAATGACAGTATTGATGGTTACGTTTATTAAGTATGTTTATTTAACGTTATGTAACTCAAGTAAAACCAGAAGCAAATAAGGAGACTACTTTCAATAAACTACACAATTTACATACCAATTGTATACTAAACTTAAAGCTATTCTATTCTATTTTATTCTTGATAGTTATTTTAAAGTTATTAAATTATACAAATGTATTTTGTAAAGTAGTTTTATAAAGTTACTATAGTTTATTTAACTTACTATAGTATGTGTTATATAACTTTAATTAAACTAGAAGCAAAAAGGGAGACTACTTTAAATAAACTACACAATTTATTGTTATATATAACTCTAATAAAACCAGAAGCAAAAAGGGAGACTACTTTAAATGAACTACACAAATTAAAATTATATTATTATTTATAAATCAATCGTGTTGTGTTTCAAAATAAATTTTTCAAATAATGTTTTACAAGTATTTATCAGTTATTTAGTTTTCTTTTTATAGTTTAGCCGTATTGTTTTATTTATTTGTTATTATCTTTATTTAATTGTTTGCTTATTATATTTATCGCCATGTGCTTAAAAAATAAAACAACTATATAGATTTAAAAAGTAAGTTTAAATAAAAATAAAATGAAACATATAAAATAAGTTTATGATTTTTTTTTCATTATTATTATTTTTATTTCATTGTTTGTTTATTATATCTATCGCGATGTGCTTAAAAAATAAAACAACTATAAAGGTTTAAAAAGTAATTTTAAATAAAGATAAAATGAAACATATAAAATAAGCTTATGTTTGATTTTTTATTTTATTTTTATTTAATTGTTTGCTTATTATATTTATCGCGATGTGCTTAAAAGAATAGAACAAATACAAAGGTTTAAGTTGTAAGTTTTAAATAAAATAAAATGAAACATACAAAATAAGCTTATGATTTATTATTATTATTATTATTATTATTTTTATTTCATTGTTTGTTTATTATATCTATCGCGATGTGCTTAAAAAATAAAACAATTATAAAGGTTTAAAAGGAAGTTTAAATAAAGATAAAATGAAACATATAAAATAAGCTTTTGTTTGATTTTTTTATTTTATTTTTATTTATTTTTATTTAATTGTTTGTTTATTATATTTATCGCGATCTGCTTAAAAAAATAAAACGAGTATTAAGGTTTGAAAGGTAAGTTTAAATAAAAATAAAATGAAACATATAAAATAAGCATATGTTTTTTTTTTTTTTTTTTATTATTATTATTTTCATTCAATTTTTTGTTTATTATATTTATCGCAATGTGCTTAAAACGATAAAACAAGTATAAAGATTTAAAAAGTAAGTTTAAATAAAAAATAATACAAATAAAGTTTATTTATAATAAACAAACATATTTAAAACATTAAAAAAAGTAGTTTATATATATTATTTTTTATTTATTTCTTTTAAACATATTAAATAAAGTATAAAAAAAGTATTAAAACATTTAAACGTAGCATAAATAAGCTTAAAACATTAAAATAATTGAAAAGAAACAAACAAATTGAAAAAAATCGGCAAAAAAAGTTCAACAGCAACATTTGAGCATCATACACGTATGCATTACTTTACACTAGTGAGAGAGACGTGTTTGTGCGTTCGGTCGACTTGGCGAGAAAGCGGGCTTAAAGCATTACTGTTTAGCACCCGAGGCGCGGCTATTGCAGCGGCGGCGAACGTGCTATGTAAACGCATTGGAGCAGCGTATGAAAAACTACAAGCGTCCAGCGGCGGTAGGCTTATAGCTTTGCGAAGTCGTCGAGACGAGTAGCCGACGCAGGCAGGCACGGCTCGAGGCGGGTAACTGCAGCAGACAGATGGCGTGTTGCTGCTGACGAGTTAACCGGCAGAAGGCAAACGGTTGGTCGGGAGAAAGAACAGTCAGTTGTATAGCTGCATGCTGCAGTCGACGCGGGCTGGCGCTTTAAACAGCAAAAGGCCGGCGCCGACTTTCAGTAACGTTCGCAAGGCTTTTAAGCCGAGTGATAGAAAAGGTCTGTATTTATACAGTAAAAACGCTCAGTCGAGCAACGGGTTTAAACGCCCTCGGATAGTTATCTGGTTGATCCTGCCAGTAGTCATATGCTTGTCTCAAAGATTAAGCCATGCAAGTGTAAGTACGAGCTCACGTACAGTGAAACTGCGAATGGCTCATTAAATCAGTTATGGTTCATTTGATTGTACGCTTTTACATGGATAACTGTGGCAATTCTAGAGCTAATACATGCGTAAAGCGCCGAACTGACGTGAGGCGCGCATTTATCAGACCAAAACTAACCGGCTTTCGGGTCGTTACAATGGTGACTCTGGATAAGCTTGCGGATCGCACGGCCTAGTGCTGGCGACATCTCATTAAAGCAACTGCCCTATCAACTATCGTCGGTACGGTATCGGCCTACCGAGGTTGTAACGGGTGACGGAGAATCAGGGTTCGATTCCGGAGAGGGAGCCTGAGAAACGGCTACCACATCCAAGGAAGGCAGCAGGCGCGCAAATTACCCATTCCCGGCTCGGGGAGGTAGTGACGAAAAATAACAATGCAGACCTCGTACGAGGTCCTGCAATTGGAATGAGTACACTTTAAACTTTTTAACGAGTATCCATTGGAGGGCAAGTCTGGTGCCAGCAGCCGCGGTAATTCCAGCTCCAAAAGTGTATATTTAAGTTGTTGCGGTTGAAAAGCTCGTAGTTGGATATAGGGACGGCGAGGTTGGTCGGTCGAAAGGCTAGCACTGGCCTCGTTGTTCTTGTTGGTCGGTGCCTTCGCGGTGCTCTTAACTGAGTGTTGCGGTGGTCCGGCAAGTTTACCTTGAAAAAATTAGAGTGTTCAAAGCAGGCTTTACGCTTGTATAATGTTGCATGGAATAATGGAATAGGACCTCGGTTCTATTTTGTTGGTTTTCGGAGCACGAGGTAATGATTAATAGGAACGGACGGGGGCATCCGTACTGTGCCGTTAGAGGTGAAATTCTTGGATCGGCGCAAGACGAACGACTGCGAAAGCATTTGCCAAGAATGTTTTCTTTAATCAAGAGCGAAAGTCAGAGGTTCGAAGACGATCAGATACCGTCCTAGTTCTGACCTTAAACGATGCCGACTAGCGATCGGGCAGTGTCGAACTTAAGAACTGTCCGGCAGCTTCCGGGAAACCAAAGTCTTTGGGTTCCGGGGGAAGTATGGTTGCAAAGCTGAAACTTAAAGGAATTGACGGAAGGGCACCACCAGGAGTGGAGCCTGCGGCTTAATTTGACTCAACACGGGAAATCTCACCCGGCCCGGACACAGCGAGGATTGACAGATTGAGAGCTCTTTCTTGATTCTGTGGGTGGTGGTGCATGGCCGTTCTTAGTTGGTGGAGCGATTTGTCTGGTTAATTCCGATAACGAACGAGACTCTTACTTGCTAAATAGCTGCTCGACCCATTGGGTCGGAGACAACTTCTTAGAGGGACTAGTGGCGTTTAGCCACACGAGATTGAGCAATAACAGGTCTGTGATGCCCTTAGATGTTCGGGGCCGCACGCGCGCTACACTGACCGGATCATCGTGTGTTCCCTAGGCCGAAAGGTCCGGGTAATCCGTTGAACCCCGGTCGTGCTAGGGATAGGGACTTGCAATTGTTTCCCTTGAACGAGGAATTCCCAGTAAGCGCGAGTCATTAGCTTGCGTTGATTACGTCCCTGCCCTTTGTACACACCGCCCGTCGCTACTACCGATTGAATGGTTTAGTGAGGTCCTCCGATTGAGCCTGGTACGTGCGGCAACGCACTCGCCGGTGTTCGAAAAGACGATCGAACTTGATCATTTAGAGGAAGTAAAAGTCGTAACAAGGTTTCCGTAGGTGAACCTGCGGAAGGATCATTAACGAATCGAAATTTGATTTCAAGCGACGTCTCTTCTTCGAAGGGACCGAGCCCTGTAACTGTTATAGTTCGGTCGCGTTGCTTCCTGACAGCGGGAGTAATAATTCAGCACGCAAGTGCTGGCGCGGCCGCTTCTTTTTGAACACGATTTTTTGGTTGCATTGAGATTGAT
>NW_028140142.1:0-5000 GCF_965202585.1 Thalia democratica | reverse complement strand
ACAGAATATGTTATTTTCATTTTAGTTGATGTTTTTATTTTGTGTTTTATTTTTTAATGTACTTATTGGGTGCTGAAAGAGCCATAAAAACCTCATAATCGAACAATCTACCGAAATATTAATAATATTGAAAAATTTAAATTTCGAAATAACCTACCTACGGTTAATCTACACGCGTTTAGAAGCCGTAAAAAAATATTTTCGACTTTGTAATGGACCAAACAAAAAATATAGAAAAAATTATCGAAAAAAAAATCTTTTAAAACTTACCTTACGTTAGTCCTTATGCGTTGCGAAGCTCAAAAAAAATATTTTCGACCTTATAATAGAACAAACAAAGAAAATAGAAAAATTTTCCAAAAAAATAAAAAGTCGAAATTCGAAAAAAGAAGAAAAGTGGTCCTTTTCTAGGAGTTTTTTATTCCCAAAAAATGGGTCGATGTCCCCGTAACCCCTAAAAAAAGGGGGTCGAAATAACATTTTTTCATCATGCTTCAAATGGGCTGAAAAATTTTTTACGGGGTCTCTGGACCAAACAAAAACGATCTGTCGAGTCAGAATTCCGAAAATCGAAAATTCCCGAAATTTCTGTACTTAAGAGGCGGGGCGCCCACTATCGACAAAAGTGTGCCAAAACCCACAAACGTTGTGTTACGCGCGCTAAGATAAATACAAGCCTGATTGCTGAAAATGTATTCTATTTGAATAAGGTAAGTATCAACACCAAGGAAGTAATTCCTTTATTATAAACTCATACTCTGACATTGCGCTAATATTGCTCGTGAATTGTTATTTAGTTTAAAAATATAATTTATATTACTTTTATTTTATTTTAATTCTATATAATAACTATTTTATATTTTTATTAAAAAATTTCTTGTTTAGTTTCTAAGCAACCACAGTTACGTTTATATGTTTAATTCTATTGTATTCTATATTTATCGATAATTTAATAAATGTTTTAAAAGACTATTCTGGTTTTCCACGCTCTCTTCAAAAATGTGAGTTCTTTTAATTCTTCCGCTTAATTATTCATTTTAAAGTAAAACAACTAGTTATACATATTATTATATTATAATGTATGTGTATTATATACTATTATTTTATAACATAAACATAGTTGAGTTATTGAATTAAACGTCAAATATTTTATTACCTAAAATTAAGTTAATCGTAAAATCTGATGTAGTATGAGATATTCTTTAGAAACTAACTATAAATATTCTTGAAGTAAAACAATACCATCTATAAATAGAACAATGAGAAATAGTAAAACAAACTAAACACAACATGTTTATTTTAACAATATTTTTTATTTAGTTTAATCACTTAATAAACTTTACTTCTAATTATCATAGTATTTAATATAGAATATAGTTAACAATCTTTTAAACAAAGTCTTAAATAAAGTTACAGGGAGTAATTGTAATTAAAACACCAAAAAAATAGGTTTTAATAAAAAAAATACTTACATCAAGTTAAAACTTTATAAGGATTAATTTTAAAATATCAAATTGATTGTAAATCAAGTGCAAATAGGTTTTTTAAACAAACCGAAGGGTTTATAAAGGCTTGTAAACGCTCTCAAACGCCTACGACCATACCACACTGAGCACACCCCATCTCGTCCGATCTGGGAAGTTAAGCAGTGTCGGGCGTGGTTAGTACTTAGATGGGTGACCGCTTGGGAATACCACGTGCCGTAGGCTTTTGCTTTTTGAATTCATCTTTTTTGTACTATTTTTCTTTCTGACCTATTTATACTTATTACTCGTTTATTTACATTTCTTTAACGCTTAAAAGAAAAGTAAATTCTAGTTATTAGCAAATAAAAACTCAAGCCAATCAGATAACGTTATTTGCTGTTTAAACCAATTAGAGCGCTAAAAAAGTGGTTTGACCAGTTTGAGATATCGAAAAAATAATGGCACCATCTTGTAGAGTACAATTTTCTGAGTTGAAATTAATACAATTAGTCTTTTATACTAAAACTTTAAAGTTTTTTTGTCCAAAAACAAATAAAAGCGTGGCTACTTGAAAAATCAAACGAAAATAAATTTTGCACTTTTGTATTGTGAGTCATAATAAGTTATTTACTGTTACCAACAGATACTAGCAAAAGCTTTTTAAAGTTTTGTATTAACTTAATGTATTTGTAATTACTTTTACTTAATAGAAACTATTGAATTACGTTTACTTAGTTTACTTTTGTATGTGTATTAAATATATAGCAATTTTGTTTGAACTTAAATAAGGACTATTAAACTATTAAAAGAAAACTATCAAAGTTTACTAACTCAAAAGCTAAATCTTAGTTTTATTGTTATAAACATTTATGTTGTAATTTACTAATAACTAAATGAGTTTATTTCAAACAAAAAGAATTAAATAATGTTATGTTATGTCAAGCCTACTATATGAGGTATATAGGTATATAAGGTATACAAGCTTATGTTTGAAAATTATAATAATAAAAATAAAAATAAATATTTAGTTGGTAAAATTTGTATGTTTTAATATGCTTTGAAATTAGAGTTAGTATAGAAGTTTTTTTTTAAATATAATAAATATAAATTTAGTAACTGTTAGTTTTATACTTTAATAAAAGAAATATGGTTAACAAGTAAGTTAAAAATGAAAGAAGCATAAAAAAACACACTAATTAACTGCTTATTCAATAGTTTGATTATTTAATTATTTTTCTGTTATATAGTTTAATCGTATTGTATAAAAAATACAGAGGTTTAAAGTAAGTTTGAATAAAAATAAAACAAAACATATAAAATAAGCATTAGTTCAAATACATAGTTTTTTTTTTCTAAGAAAATTTAATTCTTTAATAATAAGTAGTAATTTAAATAAAAAATAATACAAATAAAGTTGTACAATATATATACAATAGTTTGTCAAACTAGGCAAACACTACTAGGCAAAAAACAAACTAGGCAAAAAACCTACAAAGTAGGCCACCACTACAATCCAATGTTCCAACTGGAAATTCAATGAGATCGTTACTGTACTTGTGATGAACGTTGATAATCCCCAAGATTGTAAGTCGAAGGCCTTACCCAACCTAACCAGCGCACTGGTTTTCTTACAACTGAATTAATCAACATTTAATATTGAATATAATCATTATTGATAGATAGAGGAATGTTGACAATCAACAACAGATTGTAGGTCAAAGGCATTACTCGACCCAAGTACCCACAACCTAGATTGAACAACATTTATTAGATAGATTTGTTTATTGATAGATAGAGGAATATTGTCAATCCACAACAGATTGTAAGTCAAAGGCATTACTCGACCCAAGTACCCACAACCTAGATTGAACAACATTTGTTAGATAGATTAGTTAGATAGATAAATAGTACAGTATAATCTCAAAGAATTTGAAGCCCGAACATTGAACGATAGTGGTGTTTCGTGACGACTAGCGGGATTCGATCTCTCAACCTTCTGCTTATGAGTCAGCTGATAAGACCACTGACCCACCGCGCCACGACAAAGATAAAGAAATATTTTGCTATATAAATAGGTTGATTTTTCAGTGAACTTCAAGTGTCAATTTTTCAGTGTCAATTACAGTGAACTTCAAGTAAGATATACAACAGTATATATATTTCCGAGTCTGACTTTGAGTACTTTTTATATATTATTAACAAGATTTTTTAGGAGTAATATCTGTTTAGTTCTTTAATATATCTTTAAAATAATAATATTTTTTAAGGTGTTTAAAACTTTTAGAAGCTGTATGTAATGTCTTTTAGTTTAATAGTTCTTTAAATTAGTAAAAAAAAAATAAGCATGGTTGAGTTATCAAATTAAACAAAATAGAACGTCAAGTATTTAATTACTAAAATTAATTTAATTAAAAAAAAATCTCAGGTAATCTAAAATGTCAGGAATTATTTAAAAATAAATATAAATTTAAAACTTATTATATTGAAAAGATTGATGAATAATACTCTTGAATGTATGAAATGTTTGTATTTGTAATGCAATAACATAAATGGATAGATCAATGACAAATTGTAAACATATTGTATTATTTTATTTTACGATTTTATTTTATTTATTTAATAATTCAATAAACTTTACTTCTACTTGTCCTGGTCTTAGGTAATTTATAGATAACAATAATTTAAACAAACACTTTTGTACAGTTACAATACAGTTTTAGTACAGTTTGGGAGTAACTGTTGATTAAAAAAACAAAAAAAAAGTTAATTCAGGTTAAAATTTTATAAGGAATAATTTTAAAATATCAAATCGATTGTAAATCAAGTGCAAATAGGTTTTTTAAACAAACCGAAGGGTTTATAAAGGCTTGTAAACGCTTTCAAACGCCTACGACCATACCACACTGAGCACACCCCATCTCGTCCGATCTGGGAAGTTAAGCAGTGTCGGGCGTGGTTAGTACTTAGATGGGTGACCGCTTGGGAATACCACGTGCCGTAGGCTTTTGCTTTTTGAATTCATCTTTTTTGTACTATTTTTCTTTCTGACCTATTTATACTTATTACTCGTTTATTTACATTTCTTTAACGCTTAAAAGAAAAGTAAATTCTAGTTATTAGCAAATAAAAACTCAAGCCAATCAGATAACGTTATTTGCTGTTTAAACCAATTAGAGCGCTAAAAAAGTGGTTTGACCAGTTTGAGATATCGAAAAAATAATGGCACCATCTTGTAGAGTACAATTTTCTGAGTTAAAATTAATACAATTAGTCTTTTATACTAAAACTTTAAAGTCTTTTTGTCCACAAACAAATAAAAGCGTGGCTACTTGAAAAATCAAACGAAAATAAATTTTGCACTTTTGTATTGTGAGTCATAATAAGTTATTTACTGTTACCAACAGATACTAGCAAAAGCTTTTTAAAGTTTTGTATTAACTTAATGTATTTGTACTTAGTTTAAATTAATAGAGTTTATTTGGTTTACTTTATTATGTGTATTGAATGTGCTAGTATCTAAAAATAAATACAACT
>NW_028140141.1:30000-34189 GCF_965202585.1 Thalia democratica | reverse complement strand
GCATACTAATATAATAATAGGTATAGTTAGAGGAAAAATTCAATTAGTTTCTAATGTAATAAAAAAGTTTATTTCCACAAATAAATAAATACCTGAAAAATCAAATGAAAAATAAATTTCGCACTCTTGTATTGTGAGTCATAATAGGTTATTTACTGTTACCAACAGATACAAGCGAAGGCTTTTTAAAGTTCTTGTATTTGTATTGTTATTTGTACTTAGTTTTATTAAAATGACAGTATTGATGGTTACGTTTATTAAGTATGTTTATTTAACGTTATGTAACTCAAGTAAAACCAGAAGCAAATAAGGAGACTACTTTCAATAAACTACACAATTTACATACCAATTGTATACTAAACTTAAAGCTATTCTATTCTATTTTATTCTTGATAGTTATTTTAAAGTTATTAAATTATACAAATGTATTTTGTAAAGTAGTTTTATAAAGTTACTATAGTTTATTTAACTTACTATAGTATGTGTTATATAACTTTAATTAAACTAGAAGCAAAAAGGGAGACTACTTTAAATAAACTACACAATTTATTGTTATATATAACTCTAATAAAACCAGAAGCAAAAAGGGAGACTACTTTTAAATGAACTACACAAATTAAAATTATATTATTATTTATAAATCAATCGTGTTGTGTTTCAAAATAATTTTTCAAATAATGTTTTACAAGTATTTATCAGTTATTTAGTTTTCTTTTTATAGTTTAGCCGTATTGTTTTATTTATTTGTTATTATCTTTATTTAATTGTTTGCTTATTATATTTATCGCCATGTGCTTAAAAATAAAACAACTATATAGATTTAAAAAGTAAGTTTAAATAAAAATAAAATGAAACATATAAAATAAGTTTATGATTTTTTTTTCATTATTATTATTTTTATTTCATTGTTTGTTTATTATATCTATCGCGATGTGCTTAAAAAATAAAACAACTATAAAGGTTTAAAAAGTAATTTTAAATAAAGATAAAATGAAACATATAAAATAAGCTTATGTTTGATTTTTTATTTTATTTTTATTTAATTGTTTGCTTATTATATTTATCGCGATGTGCTTAAAAGAATAGAACAAATACAAAGGTTTAAGTTGTAAGTTTTAAATAAAATAAAATGAAACATACAAAATAAGCTTATGATTTATTATTATTATTATTATTATTATTTTTATTTCATTGTTTGTTTATTATATCTATCGCGATGTGCTTAAAAAATAAAACAATTATAAAGGTTTAAAAGGAAGTTTAAATAAAGATAAAATGAAACATATAAAATAAGCTTTTGTTTGATTTTTTTATTTTATTTTTATTTATTTTTATTTAATTGTTTGTTTATTATATTTATCGCGATCTGCTTAAAAAAATAAAACGAGTATTAAGGTTTGAAAGGTAAGTTTAAATAAAAATAAAATGAAACATATAAAATAAGCATATGTTTTTTTTTTTTTTTTTATTATTATTATTATTTTCATTCAATTTTTTGTTTATTATATTTATCGCAATGTGCTTAAAACGATAAAACAAGTATAAAGATTTAAAAAGTAAGTTTAAATAAAAAATAATACAAATAAAGTTTATTTATAATAAACAAACATATTTAAAACATTAAAAAAAGTAGTTTATATATATTATTTTTTATTTATTTCTTTTAAACATATTAAATAAAGTATAAAAAAAGTATTAAAACATTTAAACGTAGCATAAATAAGCTTAAAACATTAAAATAATTGAAAAGAAACAAACAAATTGAAAAAAATCGGCAAAAAAAGTTCAACAGCAACATTTGAGCATCATACACGTATGCATTACTTTACACTAGTGAGAGAGACGTGTTTGTGCGTTCGGTCGACTTGGCGAGAAAGCGGGCTTAAAGCATTACTGTTTAGCACCCGAGGCGCGGCTATTGCAGCGGCGGCGAACGTGCTATGTAAACGCATTGGAGCAGCGTATGAAAAACTACAAGCGTCCAGCGGCGGTAGGCTTATAGCTTTGCGAAGTCGTCGAGACGAGTAGCCGACGCAGGCAGGCACGGCTCGAGGCGGGTAACTGCAGCAGACAGATGGCGTGTTGCTGCTGACGAGTTAACCGGCAGAAGGCAAACGGTTGGTCGGGAGAAAGAACAGTCAGTTGTATAGCTGCATGCTGCAGTCGACGCGGGCTGGCGCTTTAAACAGCAAAAGGCCGGCGCCGACTTTCAGTAACGTTCGCAAGGCTTTTAAGCCGAGTGATAGAAAAGGTCTGTATTTATACAGTAAAAACGCTCAGTCGAGCAACGGGTTTAAACGCCCTCGGATAGTTATCTGGTTGATCCTGCCAGTAGTCATATGCTTGTCTCAAAGATTAAGCCATGCAAGTGTAAGTACGAGCTCACGTACAGTGAAACTGCGAATGGCTCATTAAATCAGTTATGGTTCATTTGATTGTACGCTTTTACATGGATAACTGTGGCAATTCTAGAGCTAATACATGCGTAAAGCGCCGAACTGACGTGAGGCGCGCATTTATCAGACCAAAACTAACCGGCTTTCGGGTCGTTACAATGGTGACTCTGGATAAGCTTGCGGATCGCACGGCCTAGTGCTGGCGACATCTCATTAAAGCAACTGCCCTATCAACTATCGTCGGTACGGTATCGGCCTACCGAGGTTGTAACGGGTGACGGAGAATCAGGGTTCGATTCCGGAGAGGGAGCCTGAGAAACGGCTACCACATCCAAGGAAGGCAGCAGGCGCGCAAATTACCCATTCCCGGCTCGGGGAGGTAGTGACGAAAAATAACAATGCAGACCTCGTACGAGGTCCTGCAATTGGAATGAGTACACTTTAAACTTTTTAACGAGTATCCATTGGAGGGCAAGTCTGGTGCCAGCAGCCGCGGTAATTCCAGCTCCAAAAGTGTATATTTAAGTTGTTGCGGTTGAAAAGCTCGTAGTTGGATATAGGGACGGCGAGGTTGGTCGGTCGAAAGGCTAGCACTGGCCTCGTTGTTCTTGTTGGTCGGTGCCTTCGCGGTGCTCTTAACTGAGTGTTGCGGTGGTCCGGCAAGTTTACCTTGAAAAAATTAGAGTGTTCAAAGCAGGCTTTACGCTTGTATAATGTTGCATGGAATAATGGAATAGGACCTCGGTTCTATTTTGTTGGTTTTCGGAGCACGAGGTAATGATTAATAGGAACGGACGGGGGCATCCGTACTGTGCCGTTAGAGGTGAAATTCTTGGATCGGCGCAAGACGAACGACTGCGAAAGCATTTGCCAAGAATGTTTTCTTTAATCAAGAGCGAAAGTCAGAGGTTCGAAGACGATCAGATACCGTCCTAGTTCTGACCTTAAACGATGCCGACTAGCGATCGGGCAGTGTCGAACTTAAGAACTGTCCGGCAGCTTCCGGGAAACCAAAGTCTTTGGGTTCCGGGGGAAGTATGGTTGCAAAGCTGAAACTTAAAGGAATTGACGGAAGGGCACCACCAGGAGTGGAGCCTGCGGCTTAATTTGACTCAACACGGGAAATCTCACCCGGCCCGGACACAGCGAGGATTGACAGATTGAGAGCTCTTTCTTGATTCTGTGGGTGGTGGTGCATGGCCGTTCTTAGTTGGTGGAGCGATTTGTCTGGTTAATTCCGATAA
The DNA here is from genome assembly GCF_965202585.1 of Thalia democratica. Classification (NCBI taxonomy): domain Eukaryota; kingdom Metazoa; phylum Chordata; class Thaliacea; order Salpida; family Salpidae; genus Thalia; species Thalia democratica. The sequence continues at coordinate 30,549 of NW_028140141.1, read as the reverse complement.
CGAACGAGACTCTTACTTGCTAAATAGCTGCTCGACCCATTGGGTCGGAGACAACTTCTTAGAGGGACTAGTGGCGTTTAGCCACACGAGATTGAGCAATAACAGGTCTGTGATGCCCTTAGATGTTCGGGGCCGCACGCGCGCTACACTGACCGGATCATCGTGTGTTCCCTAGGCCGAAAGGTCCGGGTAATCCGTTGAACCCCGGTCGTGCTAGGGATAGGGACTTGCAATTGTTTCCCTTGAACGAGGAATTCCCAGTAAGCGCGAGTCATTAGCTTGCGTTGATTACGTCCCTGCCCTTTGTACACACCGCCCGTCGCTACTACCGATTGAATGGTTTAGTGAGGTCCTCCGATTGAGCCTGGTACGTGCGGCAACGCACTCGCCGGTGTTCGAAAAGACGATCGAACTTGATCATTTAGAGGAAGTAAAAGTCGTAACAAGGTTTCCGTAGGTGAACCTGCGGAAGGATCATTAACGAATCGAAATTTGATTTCAAGCGACGTCTCTTCTTCGAAGGGACCGAGCCCTGTAACTGTTATAGTT